>NC_134261.1:10029919-10035567 GCF_965152275.1 Natator depressus
CCGGGCCTGCACCGGGGGTGCGAGGGGACGACGGGGTCCCCGGAGGAAAAGAGCCGGAAAAGGGGGGGCTCGGGGGGGCCGGGGGCCGCCCCACCTGCCAACGTGCCCCTGTCCCCCCTCACAAGATCGGGTACAACGCGCAGATTGGTCCCCGAGGCTCATCTCTGGTTCTCACAGGTTCCGAAAAACCTGTTCTCAGAAATCTCCTCGCACCCGTCAAAATGAACTAGTCGAAAAATCCAACCGCCAATTTAGGGGGACCAATCTGAAATCCTATCCGACCTCCTGGTTCTCTCGGTCGGCCGAGGGCACTTTTGGCGACCCCATCCGGACTTCCGTGAGACTGCCGGCCATCAGGTCAACCCGTCACTTTGAATGGGGTTGACCTGATGGCCGAGCAGGGACTTAGACATTTTTTCAGCCTTTTCCTCGGGGTTGACCTGGTGTCCCGGGGGGACTTAGACATTTTTTTCAGCCTTTTCCTCCGGGTTGACCTGGTGTCCCGGGGGGACTTAGACATTTTTTCAGCCTTTTCCTCCGGGTTGACCTGGTGTCCCGGGGGGACTTAGACTTTTTTTCAGCCTTTTCCTCCGGGTTGACCTGGTGTCCCGGGGGGACTTAGACTTTTTTTCAGCCTTTTCCTCCGGGTTGACCTGGTGTCCCGGGGGGACTTAGACATTTTTTTCAGCCTTTTCCTCCGGGTTGACCTGGTGTCCCGGGGGGACTTAGACTTTTTTTCAGCCTTTTCCTCCGGGTTGACCTGGTGTCCCGGGGGGACTTAGACTTTTTTTCAGCCTTTTCCTCCGGGTTGACCTGGTGTCCCGGGGGGACTTAGACTTTTTTTCAGCCTTTTCCTCCGGGTTGACCTGGTGTCCCGGGGGGACTTAGACATTTTTTTCAGCCTTTTCCTCCGGGTTGACCTGGTGTCCCGGGGGGACTTAGACTTTTTTTCAGCCTTTTCCTCCGGGTTGACCTGGTGTCCCGGGGGGACTTAGACTTTTTTTCAGCCTTTTCCTCCGGGTTGACCTGGTGTCCCGGGGGGACTTAGACTTTTTTTCAGCCTTTTCCTCCGGGTTGACCTGGTGTCCCGGGGGGACTTAGACATTTTTTTCAGCCTTTTCCTCCGGGTTGACCTGGTGTCCCGGGGGGACTTAGACTTTTTTTCAGCCTTTTCCTCCGGGTTGACCTGGTGTCCCGGGGGGACTTAGACATTTTTTTCAGCCTTTTCCTCCGGGTTGACCTGGTGTCCCGGGGGGACTTAGACATTTTTTTCAGCCTTTTCCTCCGGGTTGACCTGGTGTCCCGGGGGGACTTAGACATTTTTTTCAGCCTTTTCCTCCGGGCTGACCTGGTGGCCGAGCGTCTCGCCGTCCGCGGCCGGAGCTAGAGATGCCCCCCCCCCCAGGCCAGCCTGCGAAGCCGCGGCCAGGATCGGGCCCCTGGAAGTCTGACTAAAAATTTTCACCGACCCCAAAAACGGTTAGGGGGGGCCTCATAAAGCCTCCGGAGCGAAAAAAAAAAAAACGGAAAAAAGGATCGGGCCCACCCGAGGCAGGGGAGTCAGTAAGGGAAAGGGGACGAGGCGGCCCGGAGCCGGGTGCCCGGAGCCGGGTGCCGGCGGCCAGGATCGGGCCCCTGGAAGTCTGAAAAATTTTTTTCACCGACCCCCAAAGTGGTATTGGGGGGGGCTCATAAAGCCTCCGGAGCGAAAAAAAAAAAAACGGAAAAAAGGATCGGGCCCACCCGAGGCAGGGGAGTCAGTAAGGGAAAGGGGACGAGGCGGCCCGGAGCCGGGTGCCCGGAGCCGGGTGCCCGCGGCCAGGATCGGGCCCCTGGAAGTCTGAAAAAAAATTTTTCACCGACCCCCAAAGTGGTGTTGGGGGGGGCTCACGAAGCCTCCGGAGCGGAAAAAAAAAACGGAAAAAAGGATCGGGCCCACCCGAGGCAGCGGAGTCAGTAAGGGAAAGGGGACGAGGCGGCCCGGAGCCGGGTGCCCGGAGCCGGGTGCCCGCGGCCAGGATCGGGCCCCTGGAAGTCTGAAAAAAAAAATTTCACCGACCCCCAAAGGGGTGTTGGGGGGGGGCTCATGAAGCCTCCGGAGCGAAAAAAAAAAACGGAAAAAAGGATCGGGCCCACCCGAGGCAGGGGAGTCAGTAAGGGAAAGGGGACGAGGCGGACCGGAGCCGAGTGCCTACGGCCATACCGGACGGAAGGCCCCCGATCCCGTCCGATCTCGGAAGGTAAACCGTCCCGGGCCTGGCTAGTACTTGGATGGGTGACCGCCTGGGAATCCCAGGTGCCGTAGGCAGCTTTTCCCGCTGCGAGCCAGCTCTCTCCTTTTCTGGGGAACAAGGGCAGGGTCGCCCTGCCAGGGGCCCTGGGGCTGAAGTCCCTGCCGGCCACCAGGTCAACCCGGAGCCTGCCCCTCTGCGGCCAGCAGGTCAACCCCATACCGGCAGGGGGTTGACCTGGTGGCCGGGAAGCAGAGCGGCCAGCAGGTCAACCCCATACATTCAGCGGGTTGACCTGGTGGACGGGAAGGAAAGCGGCCAGCAGGTCAACCCCATACTTTCAGCGGGTTGACCTGGTGGCCGGGAAGGAAAGCGGCCAGCAGGTCAACCCCATACATTCAGCGGGTTGACCTGGTGGCCGGGAAGGAAAGCGGCCAGCAGGTCAACCCCATACATTCAGCGGGTTGACCTGGTGGCCGGGAAGGAAAGCGGCCAGCAGGTCAACCCCATACATTCAGCGGGTTGACCTGGTGGCCGGGAAGGAAAGCGGCCAGCAGGTCAACCCCATACATTCAGCGGGTTGACCTGGTGGCCGGGAAGGAAAGCGGCCAGCAGGTCAACCCCATACATTCAGCGGGTTGACCTGGTGGCCCGAAAGCAAACCGGCCACCAGGTCAACCCGGAGCCTGCCCCCGCGGGCAGGGGCCAAGCGGACCCCCCTCCGCCCGGGCTTGCCCTGCTCCGAGCCGGGGCTTAATCCCCGTCCGGCCACCAGGTCAACCCGGAGCCTGCCCCTCTGCGGCCAGCAGGTCAACCCCATGCCGGCAGCGGGTTGACCTGGTGGCCGGGAAGGAAAGCGGCCACCAGGTCAACCCCATACTTTCAGCGGGTTGACCTGGTGGCCGGGAAGGAAAGCGGCCACCAGGTCAACCCCATACTTTCAGCGGGTTGACCTGGTGGCCGGGAAGGAAAGCGGCCAGCAGGTCAACCCCATACATTCAGCGGGTTGACCTGGTGGCCGGGAAGGAAAGCGGCCAGCAGGTCAACCCCATACATTCAGCGGGTTGACCTGGTGGCCGGGAAGGAAAGCGGCCAGCAGGTCAACCCCATACATTCAGCGGGTTGACCTGGTGGCCGGGAAGGAAAGCGGCCAGCAGGTCAACCCCATACATTCAGCGGGTTGACCTGGTGGCCGGGAAGGAAAGCGGCCAGCAGGTCAACCCCATACATTCAGCGGGTTGACCTGGTGGCCGGGAAGAAAAGCGGCCAGCAGGTCAACCCCATACATTCAGCGGGTTGACCTGGTGGCCGGGAAGGAAAGCGGCCAGCAGGTCAACCCCATACATTCAGCGGGTTGACCTGGTGGCCGGGAAGGAAAGCGGCCAGCAGGTCAACCCCATACATTCAGCGGGTTGACCTGGTGGCCGGGAAGAAAAGCGGCCAGCAGGTCAACCCCATACATTCAGCGGGTTGACCTGGTGGCCGGGAAGGAAAGCGGCCAGCAGGTCAACCCCATACATTCAGCGGGTTGACCTGGTGGCCGGGAAGGAAAGCGGCCACCAGGTCAACCCCATACAGGCAGCGGGTTGACCTGGTGGCCCGAAAGCAAACCGGCCACCAGGTCAACCCGGAGCCTGCCCCCGCGGGCAGGGGCCGGCATACCCCCGTCCGTCCGGGGTCGCCCTGCCCCGGGCTCCGGGCTTAAGTCCCGAGCGGCCACCAGGTCAACCCGGAGCCTGCCCCCGCGGGCAGGGGCCGGCGGACCCCCGTCCGTCCGGGGTCGCCCTGCCCCGGGCTCCGGGCTTATTCCCCGTCCGGCCACCAGGTCAACCCGGAGCCTGCCCCCGCGGGCAGGGGCCAGGCGGAGCCCCGTCCGTCCGGGGTCGCCCTGCCCCGGGCTCCGGGCTTAAGTCCCGAGCGGCCACCAGGTCAACCCGGAGCCAGCCCCCGCGGGCAGGGGCCGGCGGAGCCCCGTCCGTCCGGGGTCGCCCTGCCCCGGGCTCCGGGCTTAATTCCCGTCCGGCCACCAGGTCAACCCGGAGCCTGCCCCCGCGGGCAGGGGCCAGGCGGACCCCCGTCTGTCCGGGGTCGCCCTGCCCCGGGCTCCGGGCTTAATTCTCCTCCGGCCACCAGGTCAACCCGGAGCCTGCCCCCGCGGGCAGGGGCCAGGCGGACCCCCGTCCGTCCGGGGTCGCCCTGCCCCGGGCTCCGGGCTTAATTCTCCTCCGGCCACCAGGTCAACCCGGAGCCTGCCCCCGCGGGCAGGGGCCGGCGGAGCCCCGTCCGTCCGGGGTCGCCCTGCCCCGGGCTCCGGGCTTAATTCCCGTCCGGCCACCAGGTCAACCCGGAGCCTGCCCCCGCGGGCAGGGGCCAGGCGGACCCCCGTCTGTCCGGGGTCGCCCTGCCCCGGGCTCCGGGCTAAATTCTCCTCCGGCCACCAGGTCAACCCGGAGCCTGCCCCCGCGGGCAGGGGCCAGGCGGACCCCCGTCCGTCCGGGGTCGCCCTGCCCCGGGCTCCGGGCTTAATTCTCCTCCGGCCACCAGGTCAACCCGGAGCCTGCCCCCGCGGGCAGGGGCCGGCATACCCCCGTCCGTCCGGGGTCGCCCTGCCCCGGGCTCCGGGCTTAATTCCCGTCCGGCCACCAGGTCAACCCGGAGCCTGCCCCCGCGGGCAGGGGCCAGGCGGACCCCCGTCCGTCCGGGGTCGCCCTGCCCCGGGCTCCGGGCTTAATTCTCCTCCGGCCACCAGGTCAACCCGGAGCCTGCCCCCGCGGGCAGGGGCCGGCATACCCCCGTCCGTCCGGGGTCGCCCTGCCCCGGGCTCCGGGCTTAATTCCCGTCCGGCCACCAGGTCAACCCGGAGCCTGCCCCCGCGGGCAGGGGCCAGGCGGACCCCCGTCCGTCCGGGGTCGCCCTGCCCCGGGCTCCGGGCTTAATTCTCCTCCGGCCACCAGGTCAACCCGGAGCCTGCCCCCGCGGGCAGGGGCCGGCGGAGCCCCGTCCGTCCGGGGTCGCCCTGCCCCGGGCTCCGGGCTTAATTCCCGTCCGGCCACCAGGTCAACCCGGAGCCTGCCCCCGCGGGCAGGGGCCGGCGGAGCCCCGTCCGTCCGGGGTCGCCCTGCCCCGGGCTCCGGGCTTAATTCTCCTCCGGCCACCAGGTCAACCCGGAGCCTGCCCCCGCGGGCAGGGGCCAGGCGGAGCCCCGTCCGTCCGGGGCCGCCCTGCCCCGGGCTCCGGGCTTAAGTCCCGAGCGGCCACCAGGTCAACCCGGAGCCTGCCCCCGCGGGCAGGGGCCAGGCGGATCCCCGTCCGTCCGGGGTCGCCCTGCCCCGGGCTCCGGGCTTAATTCTCCTCCGGCCACCAGGTCAACCCGGAGCCTGCCCCCGCGGGCAGGGGCCAGGCGGAGCCCCGTCCGTC
>NC_134261.1:10043167-10045667 GCF_965152275.1 Natator depressus
TAAAGCCTCCGGAGCGAAAAAAAAAAAACGGAAAAAAGGATCGGGCCCACCCGAGGCAGGGGAGTCAGTAAGGGAAAGGGGACGAGGCGGCCCGGAGCCGGGTGCCCGGAGCCGGGTGCCCGCGGCCAGGATCGGGCCCCTGGAAGTCTGAAAAAAATTTTTTCACCGACCCCCAAAGTGGTGTTGGGGGGGGCTCACGAAGCCTCCGGAGCGGAAAAAAAAAAACGGAAAAAAGGATCGGGCCCACCCGAGGCAGCGGAGTCAGTAAGGGAAAGGGGACGAGGCGGCCCGGAGCCGGGTGCCCGGAGCCGGGTGCCCGCGGCCAGGATCGGGCCCCTGGAAGTCTGAAAAAAAAATTTTCACCGACCCCCAAAGGGGTGTTGGGGGTGGGCTCATGAAGCCTCCGGAGCGAAAAAAAAAAACGGAAAAAAGGATCGGGCCCACCCGAGGCAGGGGAGTCAGTAAGGGAAAGGGGACGAGGCGGACCGGAGCCGAGTGCCTACGGCCATACCGGACGGAAGGCCCCCGATCCCGTCCGATCTCGGAAGGTAAACCGTCCCGGGCCTGGCTAGTACTTGGATGGGTGACCGCCTGGGAATCCCAGGTGCCGTAGGCAGCTTTTCCCGCTGCGAGCCAGCTCTCTCCTTTTCTGGGGAACAAGGGCAGGGTCGCCCTGCCAGGGGCCCTGGGGCTGAAGTCCCTGCCGGCCACCAGGTCAACCCGGAGCCTGCCCCTCTGCGGCCAGCAGGTCAACCCCATACCGGCAGGGGGTTGACCTGGTGGCCGGGAAGCAGAGCGGCCAGCAGGTCAACCCCATACATTCAGCGGGTTGACCTGGTGGACGGGAAGGAAAGCGGCCAGCAGGTCAACCCCATACTTTCAGCGGGTTGACCTGGTGGCCGGGAAGGAAAGCGGCCAGCAGGTCAACCCCATACATTCAGCGGGTTGACCTGGTGGCCGGGAAGGAAAGCGGCCAGCAGGTCAACCCCATACATTCAGCGGGTTGACCTGGTGGCCGGGAAGGAAAGCGGCCAGCAGGTCAACCCCATACATTCAGCGGGTTGACCTGGTGGCCGGGAAGGAAAGCGGCCAGCAGGTCAACCCCATACATTCAGCGGGTTGACCTGGTGGCCGGGAAGGAAAGCGGCCAGCAGGTCAACCCCATACATTCAGCGGGTTGACCTGGTGGCCCGAAAGCAAACCGGCCACCAGGTCAACCCGGAGCCTGCCCCCGCGGGCAGGGGCCAAGCGGACCCCCCTCCGCCCGGGCTTGCCCTGCTCCGAGCCGGGGCTTAATCCCCGTCCGGCCACCAGGTCAACCCGGAGCCTGCCCCTCTGCGGCCAGCAGGTCAACCCCATGCCGGCAGCGGGTTGACCTGGTGGCCGGGAAGGAAAGCGGCCACCAGGTCAACCCCATACTTTCAGCGGGTTGACCTGGTGGCCGGGAAGGAAAGCGGCCACCAGGTCAACCCCATACTTTCAGCGGGTTGACCTGGTGGCCGGGAAGGAAAGCGGCCAGCAGGTCAACCCCATACATTCAGCGGGTTGACCTGGTGGCCGGGAAGGAAAGCGGCCAGCAGGTCAACCCCATACATTCAGCGGGTTGACCTGGTGGCCGGGAAGGAAAGCGGCCAGCAGGTCAACCCCATACATTCAGCGGGTTGACCTGGTGGCCGGGAAGGAAAGCGGCCAGCAGGTCAACCCCATACATTCAGCGGGTTGACCTGGTGGCCGGGAAGGAAAGCGGCCAGCAGGTCAACCCCATACATTCAGCGGGTTGACCTGGTGGCCGGGAAGGAAAGCGGCCAGCAGGTCAACCCCATACATTCAGCGGGTTGACCTGGTGGCCGGGAAGAAAAGCGGCCAGCAGGTCAACCCCATACATTCAGCGGGTTGACCTGGTGGCCGGGAAGGAAAGCGGCCAGCAGGTCAACCCCATACATTCAGCGGGTTGACCTGGTGGCCGGGAAGGAAAGCGGCCAGCAGGTCAACCCCATACATTCAGCGGGTTGACCTGGTGGCCGGGAAGAAAAGCGGCCAGCAGGTCAACCCCATACATTCAGCGGGTTGACCTGGTGGCCGGGAAGGAAAGCGGCCAGCAGGTCAACCCCATACATTCAGCGGGTTGACCTGGTGGCCGGGAAGGAAAGCGGCCACCAGGTCAACCCCATACAGGCAGCGGGTTGACCTGGTGGCCCGAAAGCAAACCGGCCACCAGGTCAACCCGGAGCCTGCCCCCGCGGGCAGGGGCCGGCATACCCCCGTCCGTCCGGGGTCGCCCTGCCCCGGGCTCCGGGCTTAAGTCCCGAGCGGCCACCAGGTCAACCCGGAGCCTGCCCCCGCGGGCAGGGGCCGGCGGACCCCCGTCCGTCCGGGGTCGCCCTGCCCCGGGCTCCGGGCTTATTCCCCGTCCGGCCACCAGGTCAACCCGGAGCCTGCCCCCGCGGGCAGGGGCCAGGCGGAGCCCCGTCCGTCCGGGGTCGCCCTGCCCCGGGCTCCG
>NC_134261.1:10058167-10060667 GCF_965152275.1 Natator depressus
ACCTGGTGTCCCGGGGGGACTTAGACTTTTTTTCAGCCTTTTCCTCCGGGTTGACCTGGTGTCCCGGGGGGACTTAGACATTTTTTTCAGCCTTTTCCTCCGGGTTGACCTGGTGTCCCGGGGGGACTTAGACTTTTTTTCAGCCTTTTCCTCCGGGTTGACCTGGTGTCCCGGGGGGACTTAGACATTTTTTTCAGCCTTTTCCTCCGGGTTGACCTGGTGTCCCGGGGGGACTTAGACATTTTTTTCAGCCTTTTCCTCCGGGCTGACCTGGTGGCCGAGCGTCTCGCCGTCCGCGGCCGGAGCTAGAGATGCCCCCCCCCCCCAGGCCAGCCTGCGAAGCCGCGGCCAGGATCGGGCCCCTGGAAGTCTGACTAAAAATTTTCACCGACCCCAAAAACGGTTAGGGGGGGCCTCATAAAGCCTCCGGAGCGGAAAAAAAAAAAAACGGAAAAAAGGATCGGGCCCACCCGAGGCAGGGGAGTCAGTAAGGGAAAGGGGACGAGGCGGCCCGGAGCCGGGTGCCGGCGGCCAGGATCGGGCCCCTGGAAGTCTGAAAAATTTTTTTCACCGACCCCCAAAGTGGTATTGGGGGGGGCTCATAAAGCCTCCGGAGCGAAAAAAAAAAAACGGAAAAAAGGATCGGGCCCACCCGAGGCAGGGGAGTCAGTAAGGGAAAGGGGACGAGGCGGCCCGGAGCCGGGTGCCCGGAGCCGGGTGCCCGCGGCCAGGATCGGGCCCCTGGAAGTCTGAAAAAAATTTTTTCACCGACCCCCAAAGTGGTGTTGGGGGGGGCTCACGAAGCCTCCGGAGCGGAAAAAAAAAAACGGAAAAAAGGATCGGGCCCACCCGAGGCAGCGGAGTCAGTAAGGGAAAGGGGACGAGGCGGCCCGGAGCCGGGTGCCCGGAGCCGGGTGCCCGCGGCCAGGATCGGGCCCCTGGAAGTCTGAAAAAAAAATTTTCACCGACCCCCAAAGGGGTGTTGGGGGTGGGCTCATGAAGCCTCCGGAGCGAAAAAAAAAAACGGAAAAAAGGATCGGGCCCACCCGAGGCAGGGGAGTCAGTAAGGGAAAGGGGACGAGGCGGACCGGAGCCGAGTGCCTACGGCCATACCGGACGGAAGGCCCCCGATCCCGTCCGATCTCGGAAGGTAAACCGTCCCGGGCCTGGCTAGTACTTGGATGGGTGACCGCCTGGGAATCCCAGGTGCCGTAGGCAGCTTTTCCCGCTGCGAGCCAGCTCTCTCCTTTTCTGGGGAACAAGGGCAGGGTCGCCCTGCCAGGGGCCCTGGGGCTGAAGTCCCTGCCGGCCACCAGGTCAACCCGGAGCCTGCCCCTCTGCGGCCAGCAGGTCAACCCCATACCGGCAGGGGGTTGACCTGGTGGCCGGGAAGCAGAGCGGCCAGCAGGTCAACCCCATACATTCAGCGGGTTGACCTGGTGGACGGGAAGGAAAGCGGCCAGCAGGTCAACCCCATACTTTCAGCGGGTTGACCTGGTGGCCGGGAAGGAAAGCGGCCAGCAGGTCAACCCCATACATTCAGCGGGTTGACCTGGTGGCCGGGAAGGAAAGCGGCCAGCAGGTCAACCCCATACATTCAGCGGGTTGACCTGGTGGCCGGGAAGGAAAGCGGCCAGCAGGTCAACCCCATACATTCAGCGGGTTGACCTGGTGGCCGGGAAGGAAAGCGGCCAGCAGGTCAACCCCATACATTCAGCGGGTTGACCTGGTGGCCGGGAAGGAAAGCGGCCAGCAGGTCAACCCCATACATTCAGCGGGTTGACCTGGTGGCCCGAAAGCAAACCGGCCACCAGGTCAACCCGGAGCCTGCCCCCGCGGGCAGGGGCCAAGCGGACCCCCCTCCGCCCGGGCTTGCCCTGCTCCGAGCCGGGGCTTAATCCCCGTCCGGCCACCAGGTCAACCCGGAGCCTGCCCCTCTGCGGCCAGCAGGTCAACCCCATGCCGGCAGCGGGTTGACCTGGTGGCCGGGAAGGAAAGCGGCCACCAGGTCAACCCCATACTTTCAGCGGGTTGACCTGGTGGCCGGGAAGGAAAGCGGCCACCAGGTCAACCCCATACTTTCAGCGGGTTGACCTGGTGGCCGGGAAGGAAAGCGGCCAGCAGGTCAACCCCATACATTCAGCGGGTTGACCTGGTGGCCGGGAAGGAAAGCGGCCAGCAGGTCAACCCCATACATTCAGCGGGTTGACCTGGTGGCCGGGAAGGAAAGCGGCCAGCAGGTCAACCCCATACATTCAGCGGGTTGACCTGGTGGCCGGGAAGGAAAGCGGCCAGCAGGTCAACCCCATACATTCAGCGGGTTGACCTGGTGGCCGGGAAGGAAAGCGGCCAGCAGGTCAACCCCATACATTCAGCGGGTTGACCTGGTGGCCGGGAAGGAAAGCGGCCAGCAGGTCAACCCCATACATTCAGCGGGTTGACCTGGTGGCCGGGAAGGAAAGCGGCCAGCAGGTCAACCCCATACATTCAGCGGGTTGAC
>NC_134261.1:10073167-10075667 GCF_965152275.1 Natator depressus
GCTCATCTCTGGTTCTCACAGGTTCCGAAAAACCTGTTCTCAGAAATCTCCTCGCACCCGTCAAAATGAACTAGTCGAAAAATCCAACCGCCAATTTAGGGGGACCAATCTGAAATCCTATCCGACCTCCTGGTTCTCTCGGTCGGCCGAGGGCACTTTTGGCGACCCCATCCGGACTTCCGTGAGACTGCCGGCCATCAGGTCAACCCGTCACTTTGAATGGGGTTGACCTGATGGCCGAGCAGGGACTTAGACATTTTTTCAGCCTTTTCGTCCCGGGGGGACTTAGACATTTTTTTCAGCCTTTTCCTCCGGGTTGACCTGGTGTCCCGGGGGACTTAGACTTTTTTTCAGCCTTTTCCTCCGGGTTGACCTGGTGTCCCGGGGGGACTTAGACTTTTTTTCAGCCTTTTCCTCCGGGTTGACCTGGTGTCCCGGGGGGACTTAGACATTTTTTTCAGCCTTTTCCTCCGGGTTGACCTGGTGTCCCGGGGGACTTAGACTTTTTTTCAGCCTTTTCCTCCGGGTTGACCTGGTGTCCCGGGGGGACTTAGACTTTTTTTCAGCCTTTTCCTCCGGGTTGACCTGGTGTCCCGGGGGGACTTAGACTTTTTTTCAGCCTTTTCCTCCGGGTTGACCTGGTGTCCCGGGGGGACTTAGACATTTTTTTCAGCCTTTTCCTCCGGGTTGACCTGGTGTCCCGGGGGGACTTAGACTTTTTTTCAGCCTTTTCCTCCGGGTTGACCTGGTGTCCCGGGGGGACTTAGACATTTTTTTCAGCCTTTTCCTCCGGGTTGACCTGGTGTCCCGGGGGGACTTAGACATTTTTTTCAGCCTTTTCCTCCGGGCTGACCTGGTGGCCGAGCGTCTCGCCGTCCGCGGCCGGAGCTAGAGATGCCCCCCCCCCCCAGGCCAGCCTGCGAAGCCGCGGCCAGGATCGGGCCCCTGGAAGTCTGACTAAAAATTTTCACCGACCCCAAAAACGGTTAGGGGGGGCCTCATAAAGCCTCCGGAGCGGAAAAAAAAAAAAACGGAAAAAAGGATCGGGCCCACCCGAGGCAGGGGAGTCAGTAAGGGAAAGGGGACGAGGCGGCCCGGAGCCGGGTGCCGGCGGCCAGGATCGGGCCCCTGGAAGTCTGAAAAATTTTTTTCACCGACCCCCAAAGTGGTATTGGGGGGGGCTCATAAAGCCTCCGGAGCGAAAAAAAAAAAACGGAAAAAAGGATCGGGCCCACCCGAGGCAGGGGAGTCAGTAAGGGAAAGGGGACGAGGCGGCCCGGAGCCGGGTGCCCGGAGCCGGGTGCCCGCGGCCAGGATCGGGCCCCTGGAAGTCTGAAAAAAATTTTTTCACCGACCCCCAAAGTGGTGTTGGGGGGGGCTCACGAAGCCTCCGGAGCGGAAAAAAAAAAACGGAAAAAAGGATCGGGCCCACCCGAGGCAGCGGAGTCAGTAAGGGAAAGGGGACGAGGCGGCCCGGAGCCGGGTGCCCGGAGCCGGGTGCCCGCGGCCAGGATCGGGCCCCTGGAAGTCTGAAAAAAAAATTTTCACCGACCCCCAAAGGGGTGTTGGGGGTGGGCTCATGAAGCCTCCGGAGCGAAAAAAAAAAACGGAAAAAAGGATCGGGCCCACCCGAGGCAGGGGAGTCAGTAAGGGAAAGGGGACGAGGCGGACCGGAGCCGAGTGCCTACGGCCATACCGGACGGAAGGCCCCCGATCCCGTCCGATCTCGGAAGGTAAACCGTCCCGGGCCTGGCTAGTACTTGGATGGGTGACCGCCTGGGAATCCCAGGTGCCGTAGGCAGCTTTTCCCGCTGCGAGCCAGCTCTCTCCTTTTCTGGGGAACAAGGGCAGGGTCGCCCTGCCAGGGGCCCTGGGGCTGAAGTCCCTGCCGGCCACCAGGTCAACCCGGAGCCTGCCCCTCTGCGGCCAGCAGGTCAACCCCATACCGGCAGGGGGTTGACCTGGTGGCCGGGAAGCAGAGCGGCCAGCAGGTCAACCCCATACATTCAGCGGGTTGACCTGGTGGACGGGAAGGAAAGCGGCCAGCAGGTCAACCCCATACTTTCAGCGGGTTGACCTGGTGGCCGGGAAGGAAAGCGGCCAGCAGGTCAACCCCATACATTCAGCGGGTTGACCTGGTGGCCGGGAAGGAAAGCGGCCAGCAGGTCAACCCCATACATTCAGCGGGTTGACCTGGTGGCCGGGAAGGAAAGCGGCCAGCAGGTCAACCCCATACATTCAGCGGGTTGACCTGGTGGCCGGGAAGGAAAGCGGCCAGCAGGTCAACCCCATACATTCAGCGGGTTGACCTGGTGGCCGGGAAGGAAAGCGGCCAGCAGGTCAACCCCATACATTCAGCGGGTTGACCTGGTGGCCCGAAAGCAAACCGGCCACCAGGTCAACCCGGAGCCTGCCCCCGCGGGCAGGGGCCAAGCGGACCCCCCTCCGCCCGGGCTTGCCCTGCTCCGAGCCGGGGCTTAATCCCCGTCCGGCCACCAGG
>NC_134261.1:10087612-10090112 GCF_965152275.1 Natator depressus
GGGTTGACCTGGTGTCCCGGGGGGACTTAGACATTTTTTTCAGCCTTTTCCTCCGGGCTGACCTGGTGGCCGAGCGTCTCGCCGTCCGCGGCCGGAGCTAGAGATGCCCCCCCCCCCAGGCCAGCCTGCGAAGCCGCGGCCAGGATCGGGCCCCTGGAAGTCTGACTAAAAATTTTCACCGACCCCAAAAACGGTTAGGGGGGGCCTCATAAAGCCTCCGGAGCGAAAAAAAAAAAAACGGAAAAAAGGATCGGGCCCACCCGAGGCAGGGGAGTCAGTAAGGGAAAGGGGACGAGGCGGCCCGGAGCCGGGTGCCCGGAGCCGGGTGCCGGCGGCCAGGATCGGGCCCCTGGAAGTCTGAAAAATTTTTTTCACCGACCCCCAAAGTGGTATTGGGGGGGGCTCATAAAGCCTCCGGAGCGAAAAAAAAAAAAAACGGAAAAAAGGATCGGGCCCACCCGAGGCAGGGGAGTCAGTAAGGGAAAGGGGACGAGGCGGCCCGGAGCCGGGTGCCCGGAGCCGGGTGCCCGCGGCCAGGATCGGGCCCCTGGAAGTCTGAAAAAAATTTTTTCACCGACCCCCAAAGTGGTGTTGGGGGGGGCTCACGAAGCCTCCGGAGCGGAAAAAAAAAAACGGAAAAAAGGATCGGGCCCACCCGAGGCAGCGGAGTCAGTAAGGGAAAGGGGACGAGGCGGCCCGGAGCCGGGTGCCCGGAGCCGGGTGCCCGCGGCCAGGATCGGGCCCCTGGAAGTCTGAAAAAAAAAATTTCACCGACCCCCAAAGGGGTGTTGGGGGGGGGCTCACGAAGCCTCCGGAGCGGAAAAAAAAAAACGGAAAAAAGGATCGGGCCCACCCGAGGCAGGGGAGTCAGTAAGGGAAAGGGGACGAGGCGGACCGGAGCCGAGTGCCTACGGCCATACCGGACGGAAGGCCCCCGATCCCGTCCGATCTCGGAAGGTAAACCGTCCCGGGCCTGGCTAGTACTTGGATGGGTGACCGCCTGGGAATCCCAGGTGCCGTAGGCAGCTTTTCCCGCTGCGAGCCAGCTCTCTCCTTTTCTGGGGAACAAGGGCAGGGTCGCCCTGCCAGGGGCCCTGGGGCTGAAGTCCCTGCCGGCCACCAGGTCAACCCGGAGCCTGCCCCTCTGCGGCCAGCAGGTCAACCCCATACCGGCAGGGGGTTGACCTGGTGGCCGGGAAGCAGAGCGGCCAGCAGGTCAACCCCATACATTCAGCGGGTTGACCTGGTGGACGGGAAGGAAAGCGGCCAGCAGGTCAACCCCATACTTTCAGCGGGTTGACCTGGTGGCCGGGAAGGAAAGCGGCCAGCAGGTCAACCCCATACATTCAGCGGGTTGACCTGGTGGCCGGGAAGGAAAGCGGCCAGCAGGTCAACCCCATACATTCAGCGGGTTGACCTGGTGGCCGGGAAGGAAAGCGGCCAGCAGGTCAACCCCATACATTCAGCGGGTTGACCTGGTGGCCGGGAAGGAAAGCGGCCAGCAGGTCAACCCCATACATTCAGCGGGTTGACCTGGTGGCCGGGAAGGAAAGCGGCCAGCAGGTCAACCCCATACATTCAGCGGGTTGACCTGGTGGCCCGAAAGCAAACCGGCCACCAGGTCAACCCGGAGCCTGCCCCCGCGGGCAGGGGCCAAGCGGACCCCCCTCCGCCCGGGCTTGCCCTGCTCCGAGCCGGGGCTTAATCCCCGTCCGGCCACCAGGTCAACCCGGAGCCTGCCCCTCTGCGGCCAGCAGGTCAACCCCATGCCGGCAGCGGGTTGACCTGGTGGCCGGGAAGGAAAGCGGCCACCAGGTCAACCCCATACTTTCAGCGGGTTGACCTGGTGGCCGGGAAGGAAAGCGGCCACCAGGTCAACCCCATACTTTCAGCGGGTTGACCTGGTGGCCGGGAAGGAAAGCGGCCAGCAGGTCAACCCCATACATTCAGCGGGTTGACCTGGTGGCCGGGAAGGAAAGCGGCCAGCAGGTCAACCCCATACATTCAGCGGGTTGACCTGGTGGCCGGGAAGGAAAGCGGCCAGCAGGTCAACCCCATACATTCAGCGGGTTGACCTGGTGGCCGGGAAGGAAAGCGGCCAGCAGGTCAACCCCATACATTCAGCGGGTTGACCTGGTGGCCGGGAAGGAAAGCGGCCAGCAGGTCAACCCCATACATTCAGCGGGTTGACCTGGTGGCCGGGAAGAAAAGCGGCCAGCAGGTCAACCCCATACATTCAGCGGGTTGACCTGGTGGCCGGGAAGGAAAGCGGCCAGCAGGTCAACCCCATACATTCAGCGGGTTGACCTGGTGGCCGGGAAGGAAAGCGGCCAGCAGGTCAACCCCATACATTCAGCGGGTT
Source organism: Natator depressus (assembly GCF_965152275.1). Taxonomy (NCBI): domain Eukaryota; kingdom Metazoa; phylum Chordata; order Testudines; family Cheloniidae; genus Natator; species Natator depressus. Next base: position 10,089,975 of record NC_134261.1, read on the forward strand.
GACCTGGTGGCCGGGAAGAAAAGCGGCCAGCAGGTCAACCCCATACATTCAGCGGGTTGACCTGGTGGCCGGGAAGGAAAGCGGCCAGCAGGTCAACCCCATACATTCAGCGGGTTGACCTGGTGGCCGGGAAGGAAA
>NC_134261.1:10102612-10107612 GCF_965152275.1 Natator depressus
CTGCCGGAGCCGCTCGACCTCGCAGGGCGGAGATCTCGGCCGGCTGGCCCCACGGCGCGGAGGGCCGGGCACGCGCCCGGGCCCCCCCCCAAAGGAGGAAAGTCCCAATCGGCCCCAGGATCCGGGGACGCGAAGAGGAAGAGGGACCCGATCCGCCTGAACGCCAGACGCCCCCTGCGGTCGGGGGCGCCGGCCCGCGAAGGACCCTTCCCGTCGCGAACGTGAGCGCCACATCGATCGGAAGGCGAGAGAGGAGCGGGCCCCCCCTCCCTCCGGGGGGCGCCGACAGTCGGAGTTCGCATCCCGGCCACCGGGCCTGCACCGGGGGTGCGAGGGGACGACGGGGTCCCCGGAGGAAAAGAGCCGGAAAAGGGGGGGCTCGGGGGGGCCGGGGGCCGCCCCACCTGCCAACGTGCCCCTGTCCCCCCTCACAAGATCGGGTACAACGCGCAGATTGGTCCCCGAGGCTCATCTCTGGTTCTCACAGGTTCCGAAAAACCTGTTCTCAGAAATCTCCTCGCACCCGTCAAAATGAACTAGTCGAAAAATCCAACCGCCAATTTAGGGGGACCAATCTGAAATCCTATCCGACCTCCTGGTTCTCTCGGTCGGCCGAGGGCACTTTTGGCGACCCCATCCGGACTTCCGTGAGACTGCCGGCCATCAGGTCAACCCGTCACTTTGAATGGGGTTGACCTGATGGCCGAGCAGGGACTTAGACATTTTTTCAGCCTTTTCCTCGGGGTTGACCTGGTGTCCCGGGGGGACTTAGACATTTTTTTCAGCCTTTTCCTCCGGGTTGACCTGGTGTCCCGGGGGGACTTAGACATTTTTTCAGCCTTTTCCTCCGGGTTGACCTGGTGTCCCGGGGGGACTTAGACTTTTTTTCAGCCTTTTCCTCCGGGTTGACCTGGTGTCCCGGGGGGACTTAGACTTTTTTTCAGCCTTTTCCTCCGGGTTGACCTGGTGTCCCGGGGGGACTTAGACATTTTTTTCAGCCTTTTCCTCCGGGTTGACCTGGTGTCCCGGGGGGACTTAGACTTTTTTTCAGCCTTTTCCTCCGGGTTGACCTGGTGTCCCGGGGGGACTTAGACTTTTTTTCAGCCTTTTCCTCCGGGTTGACCTGGTGTCCCGGGGGGACTTAGACTTTTTTTCAGCCTTTTCCTCCGGGTTGACCTGGTGTCCCGGGGGGACTTAGACATTTTTTTCAGCCTTTTCCTCCGGGCTGACCTGGTGGCCGAGCGTCTCGCCGTCCGCGGCCGGAGCTAGAGATGCCCCCCCCCCCAGGCCAGCCTGCGAAGCCGCGGCCAGGATCGGGCCCCTGGAAGTCTGACTAAAAATTTTCACCGACCCCAAAAACGGTTAGGGGGGGCCTCATAAAGCCTCCGGAGCGAAAAAAAAAAAAACGGAAAAAAGGATCGGGCCCACCCGAGGCAGGGGAGTCAGTAAGGGAAAGGGGACGAGGCGGCCCGGAGCCGGGTGCCCGGAGCCGGGTGCCGGCGGCCAGGATCGGGCCCCTGGAAGTCTGAAAAATTTTTTTCACCGACCCCCAAAGTGGTATTGGGGGGGGCTCATAAAGCCTCCGGAGCGAAAAAAAAAAAAAACGGAAAAAAGGATCGGGCCCACCCGAGGCAGGGGAGTCAGTAAGGGAAAGGGGACGAGGCGGCCCGGAGCCGGGTGCCCGGAGCCGGGTGCCCGCGGCCAGGATCGGGCCCCTGGAAGTCTGAAAAAAATTTTTTCACCGACCCCCAAAGTGGTGTTGGGGGGGGCTCACGAAGCCTCCGGAGCGGAAAAAAAAAAACGGAAAAAAGGATCGGGCCCACCCGAGGCAGCGGAGTCAGTAAGGGAAAGGGGACGAGGCGGCCCGGAGCCGGGTGCCCGGAGCCGGGTGCCCGCGGCCAGGATCGGGCCCCTGGAAGTCTGAAAAAAAAAATTTCACCGACCCCCAAAGGGGTGTTGGGGGGGGGCTCACGAAGCCTCCGGAGCGGAAAAAAAAAAACGGAAAAAAGGATCGGGCCCACCCGAGGCAGGGGAGTCAGTAAGGGAAAGGGGACGAGGCGGACCGGAGCCGAGTGCCTACGGCCATACCGGACGGAAGGCCCCCGATCCCGTCCGATCTCGGAAGGTAAACCGTCCCGGGCCTGGCTAGTACTTGGATGGGTGACCGCCTGGGAATCCCAGGTGCCGTAGGCAGCTTTTCCCGCTGCGAGCCAGCTCTCTCCTTTTCTGGGGAACAAGGGCAGGGTCGCCCTGCCAGGGGCCCTGGGGCTGAAGTCCCTGCCGGCCACCAGGTCAACCCGGAGCCTGCCCCTCTGCGGCCAGCAGGTCAACCCCATACCGGCAGGGGGTTGACCTGGTGGCCGGGAAGCAGAGCGGCCAGCAGGTCAACCCCATACATTCAGCGGGTTGACCTGGTGGACGGGAAGGAAAGCGGCCAGCAGGTCAACCCCATACTTTCAGCGGGTTGACCTGGTGGCCGGGAAGGAAAGCGGCCAGCAGGTCAACCCCATACATTCAGCGGGTTGACCTGGTGGCCGGGAAGGAAAGCGGCCAGCAGGTCAACCCCATACATTCAGCGGGTTGACCTGGTGGCCGGGAAGGAAAGCGGCCAGCAGGTCAACCCCATACATTCAGCGGGTTGACCTGGTGGCCGGGAAGGAAAGCGGCCAGCAGGTCAACCCCATACATTCAGCGGGTTGACCTGGTGGCCGGGAAGGAAAGCGGCCAGCAGGTCAACCCCATACATTCAGCGGGTTGACCTGGTGGCCGGGAAGAAAAGCGGCCAGCAGGTCAACCCCATACATTCAGCGGGTTGACCTGGTGGCCGGGAAGGAAAGCGGCCAGCAGGTCAACCCCATACATTCAGCGGGTTGACCTGGTGGCCGGGAAGGAAAGCGGCCAGCAGGTCAACCCCATACATTCAGCGGGTTGACCTGGTGGCCGGGAAGAAAAGCGGCCAGCAGGTCAACCCCATACATTCAGCGGGTTGACCTGGTGGCCGGGAAGGAAAGCGGCCAGCAGGTCAACCCCATACATTCAGCGGGTTGACCTGGTGGCCGGGAAGGAAAGCGGCCACCAGGTCAACCCCATACAGGCAGCGGGTTGACCTGGTGGCCCGAAAGCAAACCGGCCACCAGGTCAACCCGGAGCCTGCCCCCGCGGGCAGGGGCCGGCATACCCCCGTCCGTCCGGGGTCGCCCTGCCCCGGGCTCCGGGCTTAAGTCCCGAGCGGCCACCAGGTCAACCCGGAGCCTGCCCCCGCGGGCAGGGGCCGGCGGACCCCCGTCCGTCCGGGGTCGCCCTGCCCCGGGCTCCGGGCTTATTCCCCGTCCGGCCACCAGGTCAACCCGGAGCCTGCCCCCGCGGGCAGGGGCCAGGCGGAGCCCCGTCCGTCCGGGGTCGCCCTGCCCCGGGCTCCGGGCTTAAGTCCCGAGCGGCCACCAGGTCAACCCGGAGCCAGCCCCCGCGGGCAGGGGCCGGCGGAGCCCCGTCCGTCCGGGGTCGCCCTGCCCCGGGCTCCGGGCTTAATTCCCGTCCGGCCACCAGGTCAACCCGGAGCCTGCCCCCGCGGGCAGGGGCCAGGCGGACCCCCGTCTGTCCGGGGTCGCCCTGCCCCGGGCTCCGGGCTTAATTCTCCTCCGGCCACCAGGTCAACCCGGAGCCTGCCCCCGCGGGCAGGGGCCAGGCGGACCCCCGTCCGTCCGGGGTCGCCCTGCCCCGGGCTCCGGGCTTAATTCTCCTCCGGCCACCAGGTCAACCCGGAGCCTGCCCCCGCGGGCAGGGGCCGGCGGAGCCCCGTCCGTCCGGGGTCGCCCTGCCCCGGGCTCCGGGCTTAATTCCCGTCCGGCCACCAGGTCAACCCGGAGCCTGCCCCCGCGGGCAGGGGCCAGGCGGACCCCCGTCTGTCCGGGGTCGCCCTGCCCCGGGCTCCGGGCTAAATTCTCCTCCGGCCACCAGGTCAACCCGGAGCCTGCCCCCGCGGGCAGGGGCCAGGCGGACCCCCGTCCGTCCGGGGTCGCCCTGCCCCGGGCTCCGGGCTTAATTCTCCTCCGGCCACCAGGTCAACCCGGAGCCTGCCCCCGCGGGCAGGGGCCGGCATACCCCCGTCCGTCCGGGGTCGCCCTGCCCCGGGCTCCGGGCTTAATTCCCGTCCGGCCACCAGGTCAACCCGGAGCCTGCCCCCGCGGGCAGGGGCCAGGCGGACCCCCGTCCGTCCGGGGTCGCCCTGCCCCGGGCTCCGGGCTTAATTCTCCTCCGGCCACCAGGTCAACCCGGAGCCTGCCCCCGCGGGCAGGGGCCGGCATACCCCCGTCCGTCCGGGGTCGCCCTGCCCCGGGCTCCGGGCTTAATTCCCGTCCGGCCACCAGGTCAACCCGGAGCCTGCCCCCGCGGGCAGGGGCCAGGCGGACCCCCGTCCGTCCGGGGTCGCCCTGCCCCGGGCTCCGGGCTTAATTCTCCTCCGGCCACCAGGTCAACCCGGAGCCTGCCCCCGCGGGCAGGGGCCGGCGGAGCCCCGTCCGTCCGGGGTCGCCCTGCCCCGGGCTCCGGGCTTAATTCCCGTCCGGCCACCAGGTCAACCCGGAGCCTGCCCCCGCGGGCAGGGGCCGGCGGAGCCCCGTCCGTCCGGGGTCGCCCTGCCCCGGGCTCCGGGCTTAATTCTCCTCCGGCCACCAGGTCAACCCGGAGCCTGCCCCCGCGGGCAGGGGCCAGGCGGAGCCCCGTCCGTCCGGGGCCGCCCTGCCCCGGGCTCCGGGCTTAAGTCCCGAGCGGCCACCAGGTCAACCCGGAGCCTGCCCCCGCGGGCAGGGGCCAGGCGGATCCCCGTCCGTCCGGGGTCGCCCTGCCCCGGGCTCCGGGCTTAATTCTCCTCCGGCCACCAGGTCAACCCGGAGCCTGCCCCCGCGGGCAGGGGCCAGGCGGAGCCCCGTCCGTCCGGGGTCGCCCTGCCCCGGGCTCCGGGCTTAATTCTCCTCCGGCCACCAGGTCAACCCGGAGCCTGC
>NC_134261.1:10120112-10122612 GCF_965152275.1 Natator depressus
TTTCACCGACCCCCAAAGGGGTGTTGGGGGGGGGCTCACGAAGCCTCCGGAGCGGAAAAAAAAAAACGGAAAAAAGGATCGGGCCCACCCGAGGCAGGGGAGTCAGTAAGGGAAAGGGGACGAGGCGGACCGGAGCCGAGTGCCTACGGCCATACCGGACGGAAGGCCCCCGATCCCGTCCGATCTCGGAAGGTAAACCGTCCCGGGCCTGGCTAGTACTTGGATGGGTGACCGCCTGGGAATCCCAGGTGCCGTAGGCAGCTTTTCCCGCTGCGAGCCAGCTCTCTCCTTTTCTGGGGAACAAGGGCAGGGTCGCCCTGCCAGGGGCCCTGGGGCTGAAGTCCCTGCCGGCCACCAGGTCAACCCGGAGCCTGCCCCTCTGCGGCCAGCAGGTCAACCCCATACCGGCAGGGGGTTGACCTGGTGGCCGGGAAGCAGAGCGGCCAGCAGGTCAACCCCATACATTCAGCGGGTTGACCTGGTGGACGGGAAGGAAAGCGGCCAGCAGGTCAACCCCATACTTTCAGCGGGTTGACCTGGTGGCCGGGAAGGAAAGCGGCCAGCAGGTCAACCCCATACATTCAGCGGGTTGACCTGGTGGCCGGGAAGGAAAGCGGCCAGCAGGTCAACCCCATACATTCAGCGGGTTGACCTGGTGGCCGGGAAGGAAAGCGGCCAGCAGGTCAACCCCATACATTCAGCGGGTTGACCTGGTGGCCGGGAAGGAAAGCGGCCAGCAGGTCAACCCCATACATTCAGCGGGTTGACCTGGTGGCCGGGAAGGAAAGCGGCCAGCAGGTCAACCCCATACATTCAGCGGGTTGACCTGGTGGCCGGGAAGAAAAGCGGCCAGCAGGTCAACCCCATACATTCAGCGGGTTGACCTGGTGGCCGGGAAGGAAAGCGGCCAGCAGGTCAACCCCATACATTCAGCGGGTTGACCTGGTGGCCGGGAAGGAAAGCGGCCAGCAGGTCAACCCCATACATTCAGCGGGTTGACCTGGTGGCCGGGAAGAAAAGCGGCCAGCAGGTCAACCCCATACATTCAGCGGGTTGACCTGGTGGCCGGGAAGGAAAGCGGCCAGCAGGTCAACCCCATACATTCAGCGGGTTGACCTGGTGGCCGGGAAGGAAAGCGGCCACCAGGTCAACCCCATACAGGCAGCGGGTTGACCTGGTGGCCCGAAAGCAAACCGGCCACCAGGTCAACCCGGAGCCTGCCCCCGCGGGCAGGGGCCGGCATACCCCCGTCCGTCCGGGGTCGCCCTGCCCCGGGCTCCGGGCTTAAGTCCCGAGCGGCCACCAGGTCAACCCGGAGCCTGCCCCCGCGGGCAGGGGCCGGCGGACCCCCGTCCGTCCGGGGTCGCCCTGCCCCGGGCTCCGGGCTTATTCCCCGTCCGGCCACCAGGTCAACCCGGAGCCTGCCCCCGCGGGCAGGGGCCAGGCGGAGCCCCGTCCGTCCGGGGTCGCCCTGCCCCGGGCTCCGGGCTTAAGTCCCGAGCGGCCACCAGGTCAACCCGGAGCCAGCCCCCGCGGGCAGGGGCCGGCGGAGCCCCGTCCGTCCGGGGTCGCCCTGCCCCGGGCTCCGGGCTTAATTCCCGTCCGGCCACCAGGTCAACCCGGAGCCTGCCCCCGCGGGCAGGGGCCAGGCGGACCCCCGTCTGTCCGGGGTCGCCCTGCCCCGGGCTCCGGGCTTAATTCTCCTCCGGCCACCAGGTCAACCCGGAGCCTGCCCCCGCGGGCAGGGGCCAGGCGGAGCCCCGTCCGTCCGGGGCCGCCCTGCCCCGGGCTCCGGGCTTAAGTCCCGAGCGGCCACCAGGTCAACCCGGAGCCTGCCCCCGCGGGCAGGGGCCAGGCGGATCCCCGTCCGTCCGGGGTCGCCCTGCCCCGGGCTCCGGGCTTAATTCTCCTCCGGCCACCAGGTCAACCCGGAGCCTGCCCCCGCGGGCAGGGGCCAGGCGGAGCCCCGTCCGTCCGGGGTCGCCCTGCCCCGGGCTCCGGGCTTAATTCTCCTCCGGCCACCAGGTCAACCCGGAGCCTGCCCCCGCGGGCAGGGGCCGGCATACCCCCGTCCGTCCGGGGTCGCCCTGCCCCGGGCTCCGGGCTTAATTCCCGTCCGGCCACCAGGTCAACCCGGAGCCTGCCCCCGCGGGCAGGGGCCAGGCGGACCCCCGTCCGTCCGGGGTCGCCCTGCCCCGGGCTCCGGGCTTAATTCTCCTCCGGCCACCAGGTCAACCCGGAGCCTGCCCCCGCGGGCAGGGGCCGGCGGAGCCCCGTCCGTCCGGGGTCGCCCTGCCCCGGGCTCCGGGCTTAATTCCCGTCCGGCCACCAGGTCAACCCGGAGCCTGCCCCCGCGGGCAGGGGCCGGCGGAGCCCCGTCCGTCCGGGGTCGCCCTGCCCCGGGCTCCGGGCTTAATTCTCCTCCGGCCACCAGGTCAACCCGGAGCCTGCCCCCGCGGGCAGGGGCCAGGCGGAGCCCCGTCCGTCCGGGGCCGCCCTG
>NC_134261.1:10134614-10142114 GCF_965152275.1 Natator depressus
TCCTCCGGGTTGACCTGGTGTCCCGGGGGGACTTAGACTTTTTTTCAGCCTTTTCCTCCGGGTTGACCTGGTGTCCCGGGGGGACTTAGACTTTTTTTCAGCCTTTTCCTCCGGGTTGACCTGGTGTCCCGGGGGGACTTAGACATTTTTTTCAGCCTTTTCCTCCGGGTTGACCTGGTGTCCCGGGGGGACTTAGACTTTTTTTCAGCCTTTTCCTCCGGGTTGACCTGGTGTCCCGGGGGGACTTAGACATTTTTTTCAGCCTTTTCCTCCGGGTTGACCTGGTGTCCCGGGGGGACTTAGACATTTTTTTCAGCCTTTTCCTCCGGGCTGACCTGGTGGCCGAGCGTCTCGCCGTCCGCGGCCGGAGCTAGAGATGCCCCCCCCCCCAGGCCAGCCTGCGAAGCCGCGGCCAGGATCGGGCCCCTGGAAGTCTGACTAAAAATTTTCACCGACCCCAAAAACGGTTAGGGGGGGCCTCATAAAGCCTCCGGAGCGAAAAAAAAAAAACGGAAAAAAGGATCGGGCCCACCCGAGGCAGGGGAGTCAGTAAGGGAAAGGGGACGAGGCGGCCCGGAGCCGGGTGCCCGGAGCCGGGTGCCGGCGGCCAGGATCGGGCCCCTGGAAGTCTGAAAAATTTTTTTCACCGACCCCCAAAGTGGTATTGGGGGGGGCTCATAAAGCCTCCGGAGCGAAAAAAAAAAAAAAACGGAAAAAAGGATCGGGCCCACCCGAGGCAGGGGAGTCAGTAAGGGAAAGGGGACGAGGCGGCCCGGAGCCGGGTGCCCGGAGCCGGGTGCCCGCGGCCAGGATCGGGCCCCTGGAAGTCTGAAAAAAATTTTTTCACCGACCCCCAAAGTGGTGTTGGGGGGGGCTCACGAAGCCTCCGGAGCGGAAAAAAAAAAACGGAAAAAAGGATCGGGCCCACCCGAGGCAGCGGAGTCAGTAAGGGAAAGGGGACGAGGCGGCCCGGAGCCGGGTGCCCGGAGCCGGGTGCCCGCGGCCAGGATCGGGCCCCTGGAAGTCTGAAAAAAAAATTTTCACCGACCCCCAAAGGGGTGTTGGGGGGGGGCTCATGAAGCCTCCGGAGCGAAAAAAAAAAACGGAAAAAAGGATCGGGCCCACCCGAGGCAGGGGAGTCAGTAAGGGAAAGGGGACGAGGCGGACCGGAGCCGAGTGCCTACGGCCATACCGGACGGAAGGCCCCCGATCCCGTCCGATCTCGGAAGGTAAACCGTCCCGGGCCTGGCTAGTACTTGGATGGGTGACCGCCTGGGAATCCCAGGTGCCGTAGGCAGCTTTTCCCGCTGCGAGCCAGCTCTCTCCTTTTCTGGGGAACAAGGGCAGGGTCGCCCTGCCAGGGGCCCTGGGGCTGAAGTCCCTGCCGGCCACCAGGTCAACCCGGAGCCTGCCCCTCTGCGGCCAGCAGGTCAACCCCATACCGGCAGGGGGTTGACCTGGTGGCCGGGAAGCAGAGCGGCCAGCAGGTCAACCCCATACATTCAGCGGGTTGACCTGGTGGACGGGAAGGAAAGCGGCCAGCAGGTCAACCCCATACTTTCAGCGGGTTGACCTGGTGGCCGGGAAGGAAAGCGGCCAGCAGGTCAACCCCATACATTCAGCGGGTTGACCTGGTGGCCGGGAAGGAAAGCGGCCAGCAGGTCAACCCCATACATTCAGCGGGTTGACCTGGTGGCCGGGAAGGAAAGCGGCCAGCAGGTCAACCCCATACATTCAGCGGGTTGACCTGGTGGCCGGGAAGGAAAGCGGCCAGCAGGTCAACCCCATACATTCAGCGGGTTGACCTGGTGGCCGGGAAGGAAAGCGGCCAGCAGGTCAACCCCATACATTCAGCGGGTTGACCTGGTGGCCCGAAAGCAAACCGGCCACCAGGTCAACCCGGAGCCTGCCCCCGCGGGCAGGGGCCAAGCGGACCCCCCTCCGCCCGGGCTTGCCCTGCTCCGAGCCGGGGCTTAATCCCCGTCCGGCCACCAGGTCAACCCGGAGCCTGCCCCTCTGCGGCCAGCAGGTCAACCCCATGCCGGCAGCGGGTTGACCTGGTGGCCGGGAAGGAAAGCGGCCACCAGGTCAACCCCATACTTTCAGCGGGTTGACCTGGTGGCCGGGAAGGAAAGCGGCCACCAGGTCAACCCCATACTTTCAGCGGGTTGACCTGGTGGCCGGGAAGGAAAGCGGCCAGCAGGTCAACCCCATACATTCAGCGGGTTGACCTGGTGGCCGGGAAGGAAAGCGGCCAGCAGGTCAACCCCATACATTCAGCGGGTTGACCTGGTGGCCGGGAAGGAAAGCGGCCAGCAGGTCAACCCCATACATTCAGCGGGTTGACCTGGTGGCCGGGAAGGAAAGCGGCCAGCAGGTCAACCCCATACATTCAGCGGGTTGACCTGGTGGCCGGGAAGGAAAGCGGCCAGCAGGTCAACCCCATACATTCAGCGGGTTGACCTGGTGGCCGGGAAGGAAAGCGGCCAGCAGGTCAACCCCATACATTCAGCGGGTTGACCTGGTGGCCGGGAAGAAAAGCGGCCAGCAGGTCAACCCCATACATTCAGCGGGTTGACCTGGTGGCCGGGAAGGAAAGCGGCCAGCAGGTCAACCCCATACATTCAGCGGGTTGACCTGGTGGCCGGGAAGGAAAGCGGCCAGCAGGTCAACCCCATACATTCAGCGGGTTGACCTGGTGGCCGGGAAGAAAAGCGGCCAGCAGGTCAACCCCATACATTCAGCGGGTTGACCTGGTGGCCGGGAAGGAAAGCGGCCAGCAGGTCAACCCCATACATTCAGCGGGTTGACCTGGTGGCCGGGAAGGAAAGCGGCCACCAGGTCAACCCCATACAGGCAGCGGGTTGACCTGGTGGCCCGAAAGCAAACCGGCCACCAGGTCAACCCGGAGCCTGCCCCCGCGGGCAGGGGCCGGCATACCCCCGTCCGTCCGGGGTCGCCCTGCCCCGGGCTCCGGGCTTAAGTCCCGAGCGGCCACCAGGTCAACCCGGAGCCTGCCCCCGCGGGCAGGGGCCGGCGGACCCCCGTCCGTCCGGGGTCGCCCTGCCCCGGGCTCCGGGCTTATTCCCCGTCCGGCCACCAGGTCAACCCGGAGCCTGCCCCCGCGGGCAGGGGCCAGGCGGAGCCCCGTCCGTCCGGGGTCGCCCTGCCCCGGGCTCCGGGCTTAAGTCCCGAGCGGCCACCAGGTCAACCCGGAGCCAGCCCCCGCGGGCAGGGGCCGGCGGAGCCCCGTCCGTCCGGGGTCGCCCTGCCCCGGGCTCCGGGCTTAATTCCCGTCCGGCCACCAGGTCAACCCGGAGCCTGCCCCCGCCGGCAGGGGCCAGGCGGACCCCCGTCCGTCCGGGGTCGCCCTGCCCCGGGCTCCGGGCTTATTCCCCGTCCGGCCACCAGGTCAACCCGGAGCCTGCCCCCGCGGGCAGGGGCCAGGCGGAGCCCCGTCCGTCCGGGGTCGCCCTGCCCCGGGCTCCGGGCTTAAGTCCCGAGCGGCCACCAGGTCAACCCGGAGCCAGCCCCCGCGGGCAGGGGCCGGCGGAGCCCCGTCCGTCCGGGGTCGCCCTGCCCCGGGCTCCGGGCTTAATTCCCGTCCGGCCACCAGGTCAACCCGGAGCCTGCCCCCGCGGGCAGGGGCCAGGCGGACCCCCGTCTGTCCGGGGTCGCCCTGCCCCGGGCTCCGGGCTTAATTCTCCTCCGGCCACCAGGTCAACCCGGAGCCTGCCCCCGCGGGCAGGGGCCAGGCGGACCCCCGTCCGTCCGGGGTCGCCCTGCCCCGGGCTCCGGGCTTAATTCTCCTCCGGCCACCAGGTCAACCCGGAGCCTGCCCCCGCGGGCAGGGGCCGGCGGAGCCCCGTCCGTCCGGGGTCGCCCTGCCCCGGGCTCCGGGCTTAATTCCCGTCCGGCCACCAGGTCAACCCGGAGCCTGCCCCCGCGGGCAGGGGCCAGGCGGACCCCCGTCTGTCCGGGGTCGCCCTGCCCCGGGCTCCGGGCTTAATTCTCCTCCGGCCACCAGGTCAACCCGGAGCCTGCCCCCGCGGGCAGGGGCCAGGCGGACCCCCGTCCGTCCGGGGTCGCCCTGCCCCGGGCTCCGGGCTTAATTCTCCTCCGGCCACCAGGTCAACCCGGAGCCTGCCCCCGCGGGCAGGGGCCGGCATACCCCCGTCCGTCCGGGGTCGCCCTGCCCCGGGCTCCGGGCTTAATTCCCGTCCGGCCACCAGGTCAACCCGGAGCCTGCCCCCGCCGGCAGGGGCCAGGCGGACCCCCGTCCGTCCGGGGTCGCCCTGCCCCGGGCTCCGGGCTTAATTCTCCTCCGGCCACCAGGTCAACCCGGAGCCTGCCCCCGCGGGCAGGGGCCGGCATACCCCCGTCCGTCCGGGGTCGCCCTGCCCCGGGCTCCGGGCTTAATTCCCGTCCGGCCACCAGGTCAACCCGGAGCCTGCCCCCGCGGGCAGGGGCCAGGCGGACCCCCGTCCGTCCGGGGTCGCCCTGCCCCGGGCTCCGGGCTTAATTCTCCTCCGGCCACCAGGTCAACCCGGAGCCTGCCCCCGCGGGCAGGGGCCGGCGGAGCCCCGTCCGTCCGGGGTCGCCCTGCCCCGGGCTCCGGGCTTAATTCCCGTCCGGCCACCAGGTCAACCCGGAGCCTGCCCCCGCGGGCAGGGGCCAAGCGGACCCCCCTCCGCCCGGGCTTGCCCTGCTCCGAGCCGGGGCTTAATCCCCGTCCGGCCACCAGGTCAACCCGGAGCCTGCCCCTCTGCGGCCAGCAGGTCAACCCCATGCCGGCAGCGGGTTGACCTGGTGGCCGGGAAGGAAAGCGGCCACCAGGTCAACCCCATACTTTCAGCGGGTTGACCTGGTGGCCGGGAAGGAAAGCGGCCACCAGGTCAACCCCATACTTTCAGCGGGTTGACCTGGTGGCCGGGAAGGAAAGCGGCCAGCAGGTCAACCCCATACATTCAGCGGGTTGACCTGGTGGCCGGGAAGGAAAGCGGCCAGCAGGTCAACCCCATACATTCAGCGGGTTGACCTGGTGGCCGGGAAGGAAAGCGGCCAGCAGGTCAACCCCATACATTCAGCGGGTTGACCTGGTGGCCGGGAAGGAAAGCGGCCAGCAGGTCAACCCCATACATTCAGCGGGTTGACCTGGTGGCCGGGAAGGAAAGCGGCCAGCAGGTCAACCCCATACATTCAGCGGGTTGACCTGGTGGCCGGGAAGGAAAGCGGCCAGCAGGTCAACCCCATACATTCAGCGGGTTGACCTGGTGGCCGGGAAGAAAAGCGGCCAGCAGGTCAACCCCATACATTCAGCGGGTTGACCTGGTGGCCGGGAAGGAAAGCGGCCAGCAGGTCAACCCCATACATTCAGCGGGTTGACCTGGTGGCCGGGAAGGAAAGCGGCCAGCAGGTCAACCCCATACATTCAGCGGGTTGACCTGGTGGCCGGGAAGAAAAGCGGCCAGCAGGTCAACCCCATACATTCAGCGGGTTGACCTGGTGGCCGGGAAGGAAAGCGGCCAGCAGGTCAACCCCATACATTCAGCGGGTTGACCTGGTGGCCGGGAAGGAAAGCGGCCACCAGGTCAACCCCATACAGGCAGCGGGTTGACCTGGTGGCCCGAAAGCAAACCGGCCACCAGGTCAACCCGGAGCCTGCCCCCGCGGGCAGGGGCCGGCATACCCCCGTCCGTCCGGGGTCGCCCTGCCCCGGGCTCCGGGCTTAAGTCCCGAGCGGCCACCAGGTCAACCCGGAGCCTGCCCCCGCGGGCAGGGGCCGGCGGACCCCCGTCCGTCCGGGGTCGCCCTGCCCCGGGCTCCGGGCTTATTCCCCGTCCGGCCACCAGGTCAACCCGGAGCCTGCCCCCGCGGGCAGGGGCCAGGCGGAGCCCCGTCCGTCCGGGGTCGCCCTGCCCCGGGCTCCGGGCTTAAGTCCCGAGCGGCCACCAGGTCAACCCGGAGCCAGCCCCCGCGGGCAGGGGCCGGCGGAGCCCCGTCCGTCCGGGGTCGCCCTGCCCCGGGCTCCGGGCTTAATTCCCGTCCGGCCACCAGGTCAACCCGGAGCCTGCCCCCGCGGGCAGGGGCCAGGCGGACCCCCGTCTGTCCGGGGTCGCCCTGCCCCGGGCTCCGGGCTTAATTCTCCTCCGGCCACCAGGTCAACCCGGAGCCTGCCCCCGCGGGCAGGGGCCAGGCGGACCCCCGTCCGTCCGGGGTCGCCCTGCCCCGGGCTCCGGGCTTAATTCTCCTCCGGCCACCAGGTCAACCCGGAGCCTGCCCCCGCGGGCAGGGGCCGGCGGAGCCCCGTCCGTCCGGGGTCGCCCTGCCCCGGGCTCCGGGCTTAATTCCCGTCCGGCCACCAGGTCAACCCGGAGCCTGCCCCCGCGGGCAGGGGCCAGGCGGACCCCCGTCTGTCCGGGGTCGCCCTGCCCCGGGCTCCGGGCTTAATTCTCCTCCGGCCACCAGGTCAACCCGGAGCCTGCCCCCGCGGGCAGGGGCCAGGCGGACCCCCGTCCGTCCGGGGTCGCCCTGCCCCGGGCTCCGGGCTTAATTCTCCTCCGGCCACCAGGTCAACCCGGAGCCTGCCCCCGCGGGCAGGGGCCGGCATACCCCCGTCCGTCCGGGGTCGCCCTGCCCCGGGCTCCGGGCTTAATTCCCGTCCGGCCACCAGGTCAACCCGGAGCCTGCCCCCGCCGGCAGGGGCCAGGCGGACCCCCGTCCGTCCGGGGTCGCCCTGCCCCGGGCTCCGGGCTTAATTCTCCTCCGGCCACCAGGTCAACCCGGAGCCTGCCCCCGCGGGCAGGGGCCGGCATACCCCCGTCCGTCCGGGGTCGCCCTGCCCCGGGCTCCGGGCTTAATTCCCGTCCGGCCACCAGGTCAACCCGGAGCCTGCCCCCGCGGGCAGGGGCCAGGCGGACCCCCGTCCGTCCGGGGTCGCCCTGCCCCGGGCTCCGGGCTTAATTCTCCTCCGGCCACCAGGTCAACCCGGAGCCTGCCCCCGCGGGCAGGGGCCGGCGGAGCCCCGTCCGTCCGGGGTCGCCCTGCCCCGGGCTCCGGGCTTAATTCCCGTCCGGCCACCAGGTCAACCCGGAGCCTGCCCCCGCGGGCAGGGGCCGGCGGAGCCCCGTCCGTCCGGGGTCGCCCTGCCCCGGGCTCCGGGCTTAATTCTCCTCCGGCCACCAGGTCAACCCGGAGCCTGCCCCCGCGGGCAGGGGCCAGGCGGAGCCCCGTCCGTCCGGGGCCGCCCTGCCCCGGGCTCCGGGCTTAAGTCCCGAGCGGCCACCAGGTCAACCCGGAGCCTGCCCCCGCGGGCAGGGGCCAGGCGGATCCCCGTCCGTCCGGGGTCGCCCTGCCCCGGGCTCCGGGCTTAATTCTCCTCCGGCCACCAGGTCAACCCGGAGCCTGCCCCCGCGGGCAGGGGCCGGCGGAGCCCCGTCCGTCCGGGGTCGCCCTGCCCCGGGCTCCGGGCTTAATTCCCGTCCGGCCACCAGGTCAACC
>NC_134261.1:10152114-10157114 GCF_965152275.1 Natator depressus
CCGCGGCCGCCTTCCAGGCAACCCGCTAGAGAAGAAGTCGGCGACCCAGACAGGGAGGGCGGCAGGGGTTACTGAGGCTCCAGCGAGAGGGCGGTACGTGGGTCCCACCGACAGCCGACGGAGGCTCCAGCACCCGGGGCCCGCGCCCCGGAGCGTGCCTGGAGAAGGACCGTCGGGCACGGCGGGGGACCGCAGCGCGCCCCTGCTCGCTCTCGCGACGTGTTTGGCCCTGCCGAGCCTCGCGGCTCCCTGGGTTTTCGGACCCCTGGGTGGGCTGCCGGAGCCGCTCGACCTCGCAGGGCGGAGATCTCGGCCGGCTGGCCCCACGGCGCGGAGGGCCGGGCACGCGCCCGGGCCCCCCCCCAAAGGAGGAAAGTCCCAATCGGCCCCAGGATCCGGGGACGCGAAGAGGAAGAGGGACCCGATCCGCCTGAACGCCAGACGCCCCCTGCGGTCGGGGGCGCCGGCCCGCGAAGGACCCTTCCCGTCGCGAACGTGAGCGCCACATCGATCGGAAGGCGAGAGAGGAGCGGGCCCCCCCTCCCTCCGGGGGGCGCCGACAGTCGGAGTTCGCATCCCGGCCACCGGGCCTGCACCGGGGGTGCGAGGGGACGACGGGGTCCCCGGAGGAAAAGAGCCGGAAAAGGGGGGGCTCGGGGGGGCCGGGGGCCGCCCCACCTGCCAACGTGCCCCTGTCCCCCCTCACAAGATCGGGTACAACGCGCAGATTGGTCCCCGAGGCTCATCTCTGGTTCTCACAGGTTCCGAAAAACCTGTTCTCAGAAATCTCCTCGCACCCGTCAAAATGAACTAGTCGAAAAATCCAACCGCCAATTTAGGGGGACCAATCTGAAATCCTATCCGACCTCCTGGTTCTCTCGGTCGGCCGAGGGCACTTTTGGCGACCCCATCCGGACTTCCGTGAGACTGCCGGCCATCAGGTCAACCCGTCACTTTGAATGGGGTTGACCTGATGGCCGAGCAGGGACTTAGACATTTTTTCAGCCTTTTCCTCGGGGTTGACCTGGTGTCCCGGGGGGACTTAGACATTTTTTTCAGCCTTTTCCTCCGGGTTGACCTGGTGTCCCGGGGGGACTTAGACATTTTTTCAGCCTTTTCCTCCGGGTTGACCTGGTGTCCCGGGGGGACTTAGACTTTTTTTCAGCCTTTTCCTCCGGGTTGACCTGGTGTCCCGGGGGGACTTAGACTTTTTTTCAGCCTTTTCCTCCGGGTTGACCTGGTGTCCCGGGGGGACTTAGACATTTTTTTCAGCCTTTTCCTCCGGGTTGACCTGGTGTCCCGGGGGGACTTAGACTTTTTTTCAGCCTTTTCCTCCGGGTTGACCTGGTGTCCCGGGGGGACTTAGACTTTTTTTCAGCCTTTTCCTCCGGGTTGACCTGGTGTCCCGGGGGGACTTAGACTTTTTTTCAGCCTTTTCCTCCGGGTTGACCTGGTGTCCCGGGGGGACTTAGACTTTTTTTCAGCCTTTTCCTCCGGGTTGACCTGGTGTCCCGGGGGGACTTAGACATTTTTTTCAGCCTTTTCCTCCGGGTTGACCTGGTGTCCCGGGGGGACTTAGACTTTTTTTCAGCCTTTTCCTCCGGGTTGACCTGGTGTCCCGGGGGGACTTAGACATTTTTTTCAGCCTTTTCCTCCGGGTTGACCTGGTGTCCCGGGGGGACTTAGACATTTTTTTCAGCCTTTTCCTCCGGGCTGACCTGGTGGCCGAGCGTCTCGCCGTCCGCGGCCGGAGCTAGAGATGCCCCCCCCCCCAGGCCAGCCTGCGAAGCCGCGGCCAGGATCGGGCCCCTGGAAGTCTGACTAAAAATTTTCACCGACCCCAAAAACGGTTAGGGGGGGCCTCATAAAGCCTCCGGAGCGAAAAAAAAAAAACGGAAAAAAGGATCGGGCCCACCCGAGGCAGGGGAGTCAGTAAGGGAAAGGGGACGAGGCGGCCCGGAGCCGGGTGCCCGGAGCCGGGTGCCGGCGGCCAGGATCGGGCCCCTGGAAGTCTGAAAAATTTTTTTCACCGACCCCCAAAGTGGTATTGGGGGGGGCTCATAAAGCCTCCGGAGCGAAAAAAAAAAAAAACGGAAAAAAGGATCGGGCCCACCCGAGGCAGGGGAGTCAGTAAGGGAAAGGGGACGAGGCGGCCCGGAGCCGGGTGCCCGGAGCCGGGTGCCCGCGGCCAGGATCGGGCCCCTGGAAGTCTGAAAAAAATTTTTTCACCGACCCCCAAAGTGGTGTTGGGGGGGGCTCACGAAGCCTCCGGAGCGGAAAAAAAAAACGGAAAAAAGGATCGGGCCCACCCGAGGCAGCGGAGTCAGTAAGGGAAAGGGGACGAGGCGGCCCGGAGCCGGGTGCCCGGAGCCGGGTGCCCGCGGCCAGGATCGGGCCCCTGGAAGTCTGAAAAAAAAATTTTCACCGACCCCCAAAGGGGTGTTGGGGGGGGGCTCATGAAGCCTCCGGAGCGAAAAAAAAAAACGGAAAAAAGGATCGGGCCCACCCGAGGCAGGGGAGTCAGTAAGGGAAAGGGGACGAGGCGGACCGGAGCCGAGTGCCTACGGCCATACCGGACGGAAGGCCCCCGATCCCGTCCGATCTCGGAAGGTAAACCGTCCCGGGCCTGGCTAGTACTTGGATGGGTGACCGCCTGGGAATCCCAGGTGCCGTAGGCAGCTTTTCCCGCTGCGAGCCAGCTCTCTCCTTTTCTGGGGAACAAGGGCAGGGTCGCCCTGCCAGGGGCCCTGGGGCTGAAGTCCCTGCCGGCCACCAGGTCAACCCGGAGCCTGCCCCTCTGCGGCCAGCAGGTCAACCCCATACCGGCAGGGGGTTGACCTGGTGGCCGGGAAGCAGAGCGGCCAGCAGGTCAACCCCATACATTCAGCGGGTTGACCTGGTGGACGGGAAGGAAAGCGGCCAGCAGGTCAACCCCATACTTTCAGCGGGTTGACCTGGTGGCCGGGAAGGAAAGCGGCCAGCAGGTCAACCCCATACATTCAGCGGGTTGACCTGGTGGCCGGGAAGGAAAGCGGCCAGCAGGTCAACCCCATACATTCAGCGGGTTGACCTGGTGGCCGGGAAGGAAAGCGGCCAGCAGGTCAACCCCATACATTCAGCGGGTTGACCTGGTGGCCGGGAAGGAAAGCGGCCAGCAGGTCAACCCCATACATTCAGCGGGTTGACCTGGTGGCCGGGAAGGAAAGCGGCCAGCAGGTCAACCCCATACATTCAGCGGGTTGACCTGGTGGCCCGAAAGCAAACCGGCCACCAGGTCAACCCGGAGCCTGCCCCCGCGGGCAGGGGCCAAGCGGACCCCCCTCCGCCCGGGCTTGCCCTGCTCCGAGCCGGGGCTTAATCCCCGTCCGGCCACCAGGTCAACCCGGAGCCTGCCCCTCTGCGGCCAGCAGGTCAACCCCATGCCGGCAGCGGGTTGACCTGGTGGCCGGGAAGGAAAGCGGCCACCAGGTCAACCCCATACTTTCAGCGGGTTGACCTGGTGGCCGGGAAGGAAAGCGGCCACCAGGTCAACCCCATACTTTCAGCGGGTTGACCTGGTGGCCGGGAAGGAAAGCGGCCAGCAGGTCAACCCCATACATTCAGCGGGTTGACCTGGTGGCCGGGAAGGAAAGCGGCCAGCAGGTCAACCCCATACATTCAGCGGGTTGACCTGGTGGCCGGGAAGGAAAGCGGCCAGCAGGTCAACCCCATACATTCAGCGGGTTGACCTGGTGGCCGGGAAGGAAAGCGGCCAGCAGGTCAACCCCATACATTCAGCGGGTTGACCTGGTGGCCGGGAAGGAAAGCGGCCAGCAGGTCAACCCCATACATTCAGCGGGTTGACCTGGTGGCCGGGAAGGAAAGCGGCCAGCAGGTCAACCCCATACATTCAGCGGGTTGACCTGGTGGCCGGGAAGAAAAGCGGCCAGCAGGTCAACCCCATACATTCAGCGGGTTGACCTGGTGGCCGGGAAGGAAAGCGGCCAGCAGGTCAACCCCATACATTCAGCGGGTTGACCTGGTGGCCGGGAAGGAAAGCGGCCAGCAGGTCAACCCCATACATTCAGCGGGTTGACCTGGTGGCCGGGAAGAAAAGCGGCCAGCAGGTCAACCCCATACATTCAGCGGGTTGACCTGGTGGCCGGGAAGGAAAGCGGCCAGCAGGTCAACCCCATACATTCAGCGGGTTGACCTGGTGGCCGGGAAGGAAAGCGGCCACCAGGTCAACCCCATACAGGCAGCGGGTTGACCTGGTGGCCCGAAAGCAAACCGGCCACCAGGTCAACCCGGAGCCTGCCCCCGCGGGCAGGGGCCGGCATACCCCCGTCCGTCCGGGGTCGCCCTGCCCCGGGCTCCGGGCTTAAGTCCCGAGCGGCCACCAGGTCAACCCGGAGCCTGCCCCCGCGGGCAGGGGCCGGCGGACCCCCGTCCGTCCGGGGTCGCCCTGCCCCGGGCTCCGGGCTTATTCCCCGTCCGGCCACCAGGTCAACCCGGAGCCTGCCCCCGCGGGCAGGGGCCAGGCGGAGCCCCGTCCGTCCGGGGTCGCCCTGCCCCGGGCTCCGGGCTTAAGTCCCGAGCGGCCACCAGGTCAACCCGGAGCCAGCCCCCGCGGGCAGGGGCCGGCGGAGCCCCGTCCGTCCGGGGTCGCCCTGCCCCGGGCTCCGGGCTTAATTCCCGTCCGGCCACCAGGTCAACCCGGAGCCTGCCCCCGCCGGCAGGGGCCAGGCGGACCCCCGTCCGTCCGGGGTCGCCCTGCCCCGGGCTCCGGGCTTATTCCCCGTCCGGCCACCAGGTCAACCCGGAGCCTGCCCCCGCGGGCAGGGGCCAGGCGGAGCCCCGTCCGTCCGGGGTCGCCCTGCCCCGGGCTCCGGGCTTAAGTCCCGAGCGGCCACCAGGTCAACCCGGAGCCAGCCCCCGCGGGCAGGGGCCGGCGGAGCCCCGTCCGTCCGGGGTCGCCCTGCCCCGGGCTCCGGGCTTAATTCCCGTCCGGCCACCAGGTC
>NC_134261.1:10169614-10172114 GCF_965152275.1 Natator depressus
AACGCCAGACGCCCCCTGCGGTCGGGGGCGCCGGCCCGCGAAGGACCCTTCCCGTCGCGAACGTGAGCGCCACATCGATCGGAAGGCGAGAGAGGAGCGGGCCCCCCCTCCCTCCGGGGGGCGCCGACAGTCGGAGTTCGCATCCCGGCCACCGGGCCTGCACCGGGGGTGCGAGGGGACGACGGGGTCCCCGGAGGAAAAGAGCCGGAAAAGGGGGGGCTCGGGGGGGCCGGGGGCCGCCCCACCTGCCAACGTGCCCCTGTCCCCCCTCACAAGATCGGGTACAACGCGCAGATTGGTCCCCGAGGCTCATCTCTGGTTCTCACAGGTTCCGAAAAACCTGTTCTCAGAAATCTCCTCGCACCCGTCAAAATGAACTAGTCGAAAAATCCAACCGCCAATTTAGGGGGACCAATCTGAAATCCTATCCGACCTCCTGGTTCTCTCGGTCGGCCGAGGGCACTTTTGGCGACCCCATCCGGACTTCCGTGAGACTGCCGGCCATCAGGTCAACCCGTCACTTTGAATGGGGTTGACCTGATGGCCGAGCAGGGACTTAGACATTTTTTCAGCCTTTTCCTCGGGGTTGACCTGGTGTCCCGGGGGGACTTAGACATTTTTTTCAGCCTTTTCCTCCGGGTTGACCTGGTGTCCCGGGGGGACTTAGACATTTTTTCAGCCTTTTCCTCCGGGTTGACCTGGTGTCCCGGGGGGACTTAGACTTTTTTTCAGCCTTTTCCTCCGGGTTGACCTGGTGTCCCGGGGGGACTTAGACTTTTTTTCAGCCTTTTCCTCCGGGTTGACCTGGTGTCCCGGGGGGACTTAGACATTTTTTTCAGCCTTTTCCTCCGGGTTGACCTGGTGTCCCGGGGGGACTTAGACTTTTTTTCAGCCTTTTCCTCCGGGTTGACCTGGTGTCCCGGGGGGACTTAGACTTTTTTTCAGCCTTTTCCTCCGGGTTGACCTGGTGTCCCGGGGGGACTTAGACTTTTTTTCAGCCTTTTCCTCCGGGTTGACCTGGTGTCCCGGGGGGACTTAGACTTTTTTTCAGCCTTTTCCTCCGGGTTGACCTGGTGTCCCGGGGGGACTTAGACATTTTTTTCAGCCTTTTCCTCCGGGTTGACCTGGTGTCCCGGGGGGACTTAGACTTTTTTTCAGCCTTTTCCTCCGGGTTGACCTGGTGTCCCGGGGGGACTTAGACATTTTTTTCAGCCTTTTCCTCCGGGTTGACCTGGTGTCCCGGGGGGACTTAGACATTTTTTTCAGCCTTTTCCTCCGGGCTGACCTGGTGGCCGAGCGTCTCGCCGTCCGCGGCCGGAGCTAGAGATGCCCCCCCCCCCAGGCCAGCCTGCGAAGCCGCGGCCAGGATCGGGCCCCTGGAAGTCTGACTAAAAATTTTCACCGACCCCAAAAACGGTTAGGGGGGGCCTCATAAAGCCTCCGGAGCGAAAAAAAAAAAACGGAAAAAAGGATCGGGCCCACCCGAGGCAGGGGAGTCAGTAAGGGAAAGGGGACGAGGCGGCCCGGAGCCGGGTGCCCGGAGCCGGGTGCCGGCGGCCAGGATCGGGCCCCTGGAAGTCTGAAAAATTTTTTTCACCGACCCCCAAAGTGGTATTGGGGGGGGCTCATAAAGCCTCCGGAGCGAAAAAAAAAAAAAACGGAAAAAAGGATCGGGCCCACCCGAGGCAGGGGAGTCAGTAAGGGAAAGGGGACGAGGCGGCCCGGAGCCGGGTGCCCGGAGCCGGGTGCCCGCGGCCAGGATCGGGCCCCTGGAAGTCTGAAAAAAAATTTTTCACCGACCCCCAAAGTGGTGTTGGGGGGGGCTCACGAAGCCTCCGGAGCGGAAAAAAAAAAACGGAAAAAAGGATCGGGCCCACCCGAGGCAGCGGAGTCAGTAAGGGAAAGGGGACGAGGCGGCCCGGAGCCGGGTGCCCGGAGCCGGGTGCCCGCGGCCAGGATCGGGCCCCTGGAAGTCTGAAAAAAAAATTTTCACCGACCCCCAAAGGGGTGTTGGGGGGGGGCTCATGAAGCCTCCGGAGCGAAAAAAAAAAACGGAAAAAAGGATCGGGCCCACCCGAGGCAGGGGAGTCAGTAAGGGAAAGGGGACGAGGCGGACCGGAGCCGAGTGCCTACGGCCATACCGGACGGAAGGCCCCCGATCCCGTCCGATCTCGGAAGGTAAACCGTCCCGGGCCTGGCTAGTACTTGGATGGGTGACCGCCTGGGAATCCCAGGTGCCGTAGGCAGCTTTTCCCGCTGCGAGCCAGCTCTCTCCTTTTCTGGGGAACAAGGGCAGGGTCGCCCTGCCAGGGGCCCTGGGGCTGAAGTCCCTGCCGGCCACCAGGTCAACCCGGAGCCTGCCCCTCTGCGGCCAGCAGGTCAACCCCATACCGGCAGGGGGTTGACCTGGTGGCCGGGAAGCAGAGCGGCCAGCAGGTCAACCCCATACATTCAGCGGGTTGACCTGGTGGACGGGAAGGAAAGCGGCCAGCAGGTCAAC
>NC_134261.1:10184614-10189614 GCF_965152275.1 Natator depressus
GGAAAGTCCCAATCGGCCCCAGGATCCGGGGACGCGAAGAGGAAGAGGGACCCGATCCGCCTGAACGCCAGACGCCCCCTGCGGTCGGGGGCGCCGGCCCGCGAAGGACCCTTCCCGTCGCGAACGTGAGCGCCACATCGATCGGAAGGCGAGAGAGGAGCGGGCCCCCCCTCCCTCCGGGGGGCGCCGACAGTCGGAGTTCGCATCCCGGCCACCGGGCCTGCACCGGGGGTGCGAGGGGACGACGGGGTCCCCGGAGGAAAAGAGCCGGAAAAGGGGGGGCTCGGGGGGGCCGGGGGCCGCCCCACCTGCCAACGTGCCCCTGTCCCCCCTCACAAGATCGGGTACAACGCGCAGATTGGTCCCCGAGGCTCATCTCTGGTTCTCACAGGTTCCGAAAAACCTGTTCTCAGAAATCTCCTCGCACCCGTCAAAATGAACTAGTCGAAAAATCCAACCGCCAATTTAGGGGGACCAATCTGAAATCCTATCCGACCTCCTGGTTCTCTCGGTCGGCCGAGGGCACTTTTGGCGACCCCATCCGGACTTCCGTGAGACTGCCGGCCATCAGGTCAACCCGTCACTTTGAATGGGGTTGACCTGATGGCCGAGCAGGGACTTAGACATTTTTTCAGCCTTTTCCTCGGGGTTGACCTGGTGTCCCGGGGGGACTTAGACATTTTTTTCAGCCTTTTCCTCCGGGTTGACCTGGTGTCCCGGGGGGACTTAGACATTTTTTCAGCCTTTTCCTCCGGGTTGACCTGGTGTCCCGGGGGGACTTAGACTTTTTTTCAGCCTTTTCCTCCGGGTTGACCTGGTGTCCCGGGGGGACTTAGACTTTTTTTCAGCCTTTTCCTCCGGGTTGACCTGGTGTCCCGGGGGGACTTAGACATTTTTTTCAGCCTTTTCCTCCGGGTTGACCTGGTGTCCCGGGGGGACTTAGACTTTTTTTCAGCCTTTTCCTCCGGGTTGACCTGGTGTCCCGGGGGGACTTAGACTTTTTTTCAGCCTTTTCCTCCGGGTTGACCTGGTGTCCCGGGGGGACTTAGACTTTTTTTCAGCCTTTTCCTCCGGGTTGACCTGGTGTCCCGGGGGGACTTAGACTTTTTTTCAGCCTTTTCCTCCGGGTTGACCTGGTGTCCCGGGGGGACTTAGACATTTTTTTCAGCCTTTTCCTCCGGGTTGACCTGGTGTCCCGGGGGGACTTAGACTTTTTTTCAGCCTTTTCCTCCGGGTTGACCTGGTGTCCCGGGGGGACTTAGACATTTTTTTCAGCCTTTTCCTCCGGGTTGACCTGGTGTCCCGGGGGGACTTAGACATTTTTTTCAGCCTTTTCCTCCGGGCTGACCTGGTGGCCGAGCGTCTCGCCGTCCGCGGCCGGAGCTAGAGATGCCCCCCCCCCCAGGCCAGCCTGCGAAGCCGCGGCCAGGATCGGGCCCCTGGAAGTCTGACTAAAAATTTTCACCGACCCCAAAAACGGTTAGGGGGGGCCTCATAAAGCCTCCGGAGCGAAAAAAAAAAAACGGAAAAAAGGATCGGGCCCACCCGAGGCAGGGGAGTCAGTAAGGGAAAGGGGACGAGGCGGCCCGGAGCCGGGTGCCCGGAGCCGGGTGCCGGCGGCCAGGATCGGGCCCCTGGAAGTCTGAAAAATTTTTTTCACCGACCCCCAAAGTGGTATTGGGGGGGGCTCATAAAGCCTCCGGAGCGAAAAAAAAAAAAAACGGAAAAAAGGATCGGGCCCACCCGAGGCAGGGGAGTCAGTAAGGGAAAGGGGACGAGGCGGCCCGGAGCCGGGTGCCCGGAGCCGGGTGCCCGCGGCCAGGATCGGGCCCCTGGAAGTCTGAAAAAAATTTTTTCACCGACCCCCAAAGTGGTGTTGGGGGGGGCTCACGAAGCCTCCGGAGCGGAAAAAAAAAACGGAAAAAAGGATCGGGCCCACCCGAGGCAGCGGAGTCAGTAAGGGAAAGGGGACGAGGCGGCCCGGAGCCGGGTGCCCGGAGCCGGGTGCCCGCGGCCAGGATCGGGCCCCTGGAAGTCTGAAAAAAAAATTTTCACCGACCCCCAAAGGGGTGTTGGGGGGGGGCTCATGAAGCCTCCGGAGCGAAAAAAAAAAACGGAAAAAAGGATCGGGCCCACCCGAGGCAGGGGAGTCAGTAAGGGAAAGGGGACGAGGCGGACCGGAGCCGAGTGCCTACGGCCATACCGGACGGAAGGCCCCCGATCCCGTCCGATCTCGGAAGGTAAACCGTCCCGGGCCTGGCTAGTACTTGGATGGGTGACCGCCTGGGAATCCCAGGTGCCGTAGGCAGCTTTTCCCGCTGCGAGCCAGCTCTCTCCTTTTCTGGGGAACAAGGGCAGGGTCGCCCTGCCAGGGGCCCTGGGGCTGAAGTCCCTGCCGGCCACCAGGTCAACCCGGAGCCTGCCCCTCTGCGGCCAGCAGGTCAACCCCATACCGGCAGGGGGTTGACCTGGTGGCCGGGAAGCAGAGCGGCCAGCAGGTCAACCCCATACATTCAGCGGGTTGACCTGGTGGACGGGAAGGAAAGCGGCCAGCAGGTCAACCCCATACTTTCAGCGGGTTGACCTGGTGGCCGGGAAGGAAAGCGGCCAGCAGGTCAACCCCATACATTCAGCGGGTTGACCTGGTGGCCGGGAAGGAAAGCGGCCAGCAGGTCAACCCCATACATTCAGCGGGTTGACCTGGTGGCCGGGAAGGAAAGCGGCCAGCAGGTCAACCCCATACATTCAGCGGGTTGACCTGGTGGCCGGGAAGGAAAGCGGCCAGCAGGTCAACCCCATACATTCAGCGGGTTGACCTGGTGGCCGGGAAGGAAAGCGGCCAGCAGGTCAACCCCATACATTCAGCGGGTTGACCTGGTGGCCCGAAAGCAAACCGGCCACCAGGTCAACCCGGAGCCTGCCCCCGCGGGCAGGGGCCAAGCGGACCCCCCTCCGCCCGGGCTTGCCCTGCTCCGAGCCGGGGCTTAATCCCCGTCCGGCCACCAGGTCAACCCGGAGCCTGCCCCTCTGCGGCCAGCAGGTCAACCCCATGCCGGCAGCGGGTTGACCTGGTGGCCGGGAAGGAAAGCGGCCACCAGGTCAACCCCATACTTTCAGCGGGTTGACCTGGTGGCCGGGAAGGAAAGCGGCCACCAGGTCAACCCCATACTTTCAGCGGGTTGACCTGGTGGCCGGGAAGGAAAGCGGCCAGCAGGTCAACCCCATACATTCAGCGGGTTGACCTGGTGGCCGGGAAGGAAAGCGGCCAGCAGGTCAACCCCATACATTCAGCGGGTTGACCTGGTGGCCGGGAAGGAAAGCGGCCAGCAGGTCAACCCCATACATTCAGCGGGTTGACCTGGTGGCCGGGAAGGAAAGCGGCCAGCAGGTCAACCCCATACATTCAGCGGGTTGACCTGGTGGCCGGGAAGGAAAGCGGCCAGCAGGTCAACCCCATACATTCAGCGGGTTGACCTGGTGGCCGGGAAGGAAAGCGGCCAGCAGGTCAACCCCATACATTCAGCGGGTTGACCTGGTGGCCGGGAAGAAAAGCGGCCAGCAGGTCAACCCCATACATTCAGCGGGTTGACCTGGTGGCCGGGAAGGAAAGCGGCCAGCAGGTCAACCCCATACATTCAGCGGGTTGACCTGGTGGCCGGGAAGGAAAGCGGCCAGCAGGTCAACCCCATACATTCAGCGGGTTGACCTGGTGGCCGGGAAGAAAAGCGGCCAGCAGGTCAACCCCATACATTCAGCGGGTTGACCTGGTGGCCGGGAAGGAAAGCGGCCAGCAGGTCAACCCCATACATTCAGCGGGTTGACCTGGTGGCCGGGAAGGAAAGCGGCCACCAGGTCAACCCCATACAGGCAGCGGGTTGACCTGGTGGCCCGAAAGCAAACCGGCCACCAGGTCAACCCGGAGCCTGCCCCCGCGGGCAGGGGCCGGCATACCCCCGTCCGTCCGGGGTCGCCCTGCCCCGGGCTCCGGGCTTAAGTCCCGAGCGGCCACCAGGTCAACCCGGAGCCTGCCCCCGCGGGCAGGGGCCGGCGGACCCCCGTCCGTCCGGGGTCGCCCTGCCCCGGGCTCCGGGCTTATTCCCCGTCCGGCCACCAGGTCAACCCGGAGCCTGCCCCCGCGGGCAGGGGCCAGGCGGAGCCCCGTCCGTCCGGGGTCGCCCTGCCCCGGGCTCCGGGCTTAAGTCCCGAGCGGCCACCAGGTCAACCCGGAGCCAGCCCCCGCGGGCAGGGGCCGGCGGAGCCCCGTCCGTCCGGGGTCGCCCTGCCCCGGGCTCCGGGCTTAATTCCCGTCCGGCCACCAGGTCAACCCGGAGCCTGCCCCCGCCGGCAGGGGCCAGGCGGACCCCCGTCCGTCCGGGGTCGCCCTGCCCCGGGCTCCGGGCTTATTCCCCGTCCGGCCACCAGGTCAACCCGGAGCCTGCCCCCGCGGGCAGGGGCCAGGCGGAGCCCCGTCCGTCCGGGGTCGCCCTGCCCCGGGCTCCGGGCTTAAGTCCCGAGCGGCCACCAGGTCAACCCGGAGCCAGCCCCCGCGGGCAGGGGCCGGCGGAGCCCCGTCCGTCCGGGGTCGCCCTGCCCCGGGCTCCGGGCTTAATTCCCGTCCGGCCACCAGGTCAACCCGGAGCCTGCCCCCGCGGGCAGGGGCCAGGCGGACCCCCGTCTGTCCGGGGTCGCCCTGCCCCGGGCTCCGGGCTTAATTCTCCTCCGGCCACCAGGTCAACCCGGAGCCTGCCCCCGCGGGCAGGGGCCAGGCGGACCCCCGTCCGTCCGGGGTCGCCCTGCCCCGGGCTCCGGGCTTAATTCTCCTCCGGCCACCAGGTCAACCCGGAGCCTGCCCCCGCGGGCAGGGGCCGGCGGAGCCCCGTCCGTCCGGGGTCGCCCTGCCCCGGGCTCCGGGCTTAATTCCCGTCCGGCCACCAGGTCAACCCGGAGCCTGCCCCCGCGGGCAGGGGCCGGCATACCCCCGTCCGTCCGGGGTCGCCCTG
>NC_134261.1:10202114-10207114 GCF_965152275.1 Natator depressus
AAAATGAACTAGTCGAAAAATCCAACCGCCAATTTAGGGGGACCAATCTGAAATCCTATCCGACCTCCTG
Source organism: Natator depressus (assembly GCF_965152275.1). Classification (NCBI taxonomy): domain Eukaryota; kingdom Metazoa; phylum Chordata; order Testudines; family Cheloniidae; genus Natator; species Natator depressus. Next base: position 10,202,185 of record NC_134261.1, read on the forward strand.
GTTCTCTCGGTCGGCCGAGGGCACTTTTGGCGACCCCATCCGGACTTCCGTGAGACTGCCGGCCATCAGGTCAACCCGTCACTTTGAATGGGGTTGACCTGATGGCCGAGCAGGGACTTAGACATTTTTTCAGCCTTTTCCTCGGGGTTGACCTGGTGTCCCGGGGGGACTTAGACATTTTTTTCAGCCTTTTCCTCCGGGTTGACCTGGTGTCCCGGGGGGACTTAGACATTTTTTCAGCCTTTTCCTCCGGGTTGACCTGGTGTCCCGGGGGGACTTAGACTTTTTTTCAGCCTTTTCCTCCGGGTTGACCTGGTGTCCCGGGGGGACTTAGACTTTTTTTCAGCCTTTTCCTCCGGGTTGACCTGGTGTCCCGGGGGGACTTAGACATTTTTTTCAGCCTTTTCCTCCGGGTTGACCTGGTGTCCCGGGGGGACTTAGACTTTTTTTCAGCCTTTTCCTCCGGGTTGACCTGGTGTCCCGGGGGGACTTAGACTTTTTTTCAGCCTTTTCCTCCGGGTTGACCTGGTGTCCCGGGGGGACTTAGACTTTTTTTCAGCCTTTTCCTCCGGGTTGACCTGGTGTCCCGGGGGGACTTAGACTTTTTTTCAGCCTTTTCCTCCGGGTTGACCTGGTGTCCCGGGGGGACTTAGACATTTTTTTCAGCCTTTTCCTCCGGGTTGACCTGGTGTCCCGGGGGGACTTAGACTTTTTTTCAGCCTTTTCCTCCGGGTTGACCTGGTGTCCCGGGGGGACTTAGACATTTTTTTCAGCCTTTTCCTCCGGGTTGACCTGGTGTCCCGGGGGGACTTAGACATTTTTTTCAGCCTTTTCCTCCGGGCTGACCTGGTGGCCGAGCGTCTCGCCGTCCGCGGCCGGAGCTAGAGATGCCCCCCCCCCCAGGCCAGCCTGCGAAGCCGCGGCCAGGATCGGGCCCCTGGAAGTCTGACTAAAAATTTTCACCGACCCCAAAAACGGTTAGGGGGGGCCTCATAAAGCCTCCGGAGCGAAAAAAAAAAAACGGAAAAAAGGATCGGGCCCACCCGAGGCAGGGGAGTCAGTAAGGGAAAGGGGACGAGGCGGCCCGGAGCCGGGTGCCCGGAGCCGGGTGCCGGCGGCCAGGATCGGGCCCCTGGAAGTCTGAAAAATTTTTTTCACCGACCCCCAAAGTGGTATTGGGGGGGGCTCATAAAGCCTCCGGAGCGAAAAAAAAAAAAAACGGAAAAAAGGATCGGGCCCACCCGAGGCAGGGGAGTCAGTAAGGGAAAGGGGACGAGGCGGCCCGGAGCCGGGTGCCCGGAGCCGGGTGCCCGCGGCCAGGATCGGGCCCCTGGAAGTCTGAAAAAAATTTTTTCACCGACCCCCAAAGTGGTGTTGGGGGGGGCTCACGAAGCCTCCGGAGCGGAAAAAAAAAACGGAAAAAAGGATCGGGCCCACCCGAGGCAGCGGAGTCAGTAAGGGAAAGGGGACGAGGCGGCCCGGAGCCGGGTGCCCGGAGCCGGGTGCCCGCGGCCAGGATCGGGCCCCTGGAAGTCTGAAAAAAAAATTTTCACCGACCCCCAAAGGGGTGTTGGGGGGGGGCTCATGAAGCCTCCGGAGCGAAAAAAAAAAACGGAAAAAAGGATCGGGCCCACCCGAGGCAGGGGAGTCAGTAAGGGAAAGGGGACGAGGCGGACCGGAGCCGAGTGCCTACGGCCATACCGGACGGAAGGCCCCCGATCCCGTCCGATCTCGGAAGGTAAACCGTCCCGGGCCTGGCTAGTACTTGGATGGGTGACCGCCTGGGAATCCCAGGTGCCGTAGGCAGCTTTTCCCGCTGCGAGCCAGCTCTCTCCTTTTCTGGGGAACAAGGGCAGGGTCGCCCTGCCAGGGGCCCTGGGGCTGAAGTCCCTGCCGGCCACCAGGTCAACCCGGAGCCTGCCCCTCTGCGGCCAGCAGGTCAACCCCATACCGGCAGGGGGTTGACCTGGTGGCCGGGAAGCAGAGCGGCCAGCAGGTCAACCCCATACATTCAGCGGGTTGACCTGGTGGACGGGAAGGAAAGCGGCCAGCAGGTCAACCCCATACTTTCAGCGGGTTGACCTGGTGGCCGGGAAGGAAAGCGGCCAGCAGGTCAACCCCATACATTCAGCGGGTTGACCTGGTGGCCGGGAAGGAAAGCGGCCAGCAGGTCAACCCCATACATTCAGCGGGTTGACCTGGTGGCCGGGAAGGAAAGCGGCCAGCAGGTCAACCCCATACATTCAGCGGGTTGACCTGGTGGCCGGGAAGGAAAGCGGCCAGCAGGTCAACCCCATACATTCAGCGGGTTGACCTGGTGGCCGGGAAGGAAAGCGGCCAGCAGGTCAACCCCATACATTCAGCGGGTTGACCTGGTGGCCCGAAAGCAAACCGGCCACCAGGTCAACCCGGAGCCTGCCCCCGCGGGCAGGGGCCAAGCGGACCCCCCTCCGCCCGGGCTTGCCCTGCTCCGAGCCGGGGCTTAATCCCCGTCCGGCCACCAGGTCAACCCGGAGCCTGCCCCTCTGCGGCCAGCAGGTCAACCCCATGCCGGCAGCGGGTTGACCTGGTGGCCGGGAAGGAAAGCGGCCACCAGGTCAACCCCATACTTTCAGCGGGTTGACCTGGTGGCCGGGAAGGAAAGCGGCCACCAGGTCAACCCCATACTTTCAGCGGGTTGACCTGGTGGCCGGGAAGGAAAGCGGCCAGCAGGTCAACCCCATACATTCAGCGGGTTGACCTGGTGGCCGGGAAGGAAAGCGGCCAGCAGGTCAACCCCATACATTCAGCGGGTTGACCTGGTGGCCGGGAAGGAAAGCGGCCAGCAGGTCAACCCCATACATTCAGCGGGTTGACCTGGTGGCCGGGAAGGAAAGCGGCCAGCAGGTCAACCCCATACATTCAGCGGGTTGACCTGGTGGCCGGGAAGGAAAGCGGCCAGCAGGTCAACCCCATACATTCAGCGGGTTGACCTGGTGGCCGGGAAGGAAAGCGGCCAGCAGGTCAACCCCATACATTCAGCGGGTTGACCTGGTGGCCGGGAAGAAAAGCGGCCAGCAGGTCAACCCCATACATTCAGCGGGTTGACCTGGTGGCCGGGAAGGAAAGCGGCCAGCAGGTCAACCCCATACATTCAGCGGGTTGACCTGGTGGCCGGGAAGGAAAGCGGCCAGCAGGTCAACCCCATACATTCAGCGGGTTGACCTGGTGGCCGGGAAGAAAAGCGGCCAGCAGGTCAACCCCATACATTCAGCGGGTTGACCTGGTGGCCGGGAAGGAAAGCGGCCAGCAGGTCAACCCCATACATTCAGCGGGTTGACCTGGTGGCCGGGAAGGAAAGCGGCCACCAGGTCAACCCCATACAGGCAGCGGGTTGACCTGGTGGCCCGAAAGCAAACCGGCCACCAGGTCAACCCGGAGCCTGCCCCCGCGGGCAGGGGCCGGCATACCCCCGTCCGTCCGGGGTCGCCCTGCCCCGGGCTCCGGGCTTAAGTCCCGAGCGGCCACCAGGTCAACCCGGAGCCTGCCCCCGCGGGCAGGGGCCGGCGGACCCCCGTCCGTCCGGGGTCGCCCTGCCCCGGGCTCCGGGCTTATTCCCCGTCCGGCCACCAGGTCAACCCGGAGCCTGCCCCCGCGGGCAGGGGCCAGGCGGAGCCCCGTCCGTCCGGGGTCGCCCTGCCCCGGGCTCCGGGCTTAAGTCCCGAGCGGCCACCAGGTCAACCCGGAGCCAGCCCCCGCGGGCAGGGGCCGGCGGAGCCCCGTCCGTCCGGGGTCGCCCTGCCCCGGGCTCCGGGCTTAATTCCCGTCCGGCCACCAGGTCAACCCGGAGCCTGCCCCCGCCGGCAGGGGCCAGGCGGACCCCCGTCCGTCCGGGGTCGCCCTGCCCCGGGCTCCGGGCTTATTCCCCGTCCGGCCACCAGGTCAACCCGGAGCCTGCCCCCGCGGGCAGGGGCCAGGCGGAGCCCCGTCCGTCCGGGGTCGCCCTGCCCCGGGCTCCGGGCTTAAGTCCCGAGCGGCCACCAGGTCAACCCGGAGCCAGCCCCCGCGGGCAGGGGCCGGCGGAGCCCCGTCCGTCCGGGGTCGCCCTGCCCCGGGCTCCGGGCTTAATTCCCGTCCGGCCACCAGGTCAACCCGGAGCCTGCCCCCGCGGGCAGGGGCCAGGCGGACCCCCGTCTGTCCGGGGTCGCCCTGCCCCGGGCTCCGGGCTTAATTCTCCTCCGGCCACCAGGTCAACCCGGAGCCTGCCCCCGCGGGCAGGGGCCAGGCGGACCCCCGTCCGTCCGGGGTCGCCCTGCCCCGGGCTCCGGGCTTAATTCTCCTCCGGCCACCAGGTCAACCCGGAGCCTGCCCCCGCGGGCAGGGGCCGGCGGAGCCCCGTCCGTCCGGGGTCGCCCTGCCCCGGGCTCCGGGCTTAATTCCCGTCCGGCCACCAGGTCAACCCGGAGCCTGCCCCCGCGGGCAGGGGCCGGCATACCCCCGTCCGTCCGGGGTCGCCCTGCCCCGGGCTCCGGGCTTAAGTCCCGAGCGGCCACCAGGTCAACCCGGAGCCTGCCCCCGCGGGCAGGGGCCGGCGGACCCCCGTCCGTCCGGGGTCGCCCTGCCCCGGGCTCCGGGCTTATTCCCCGTCCGGCCACCAGGTCAACCCGGAGCCTGCCCCCGCGGGCAGGGGCCAGGCGGAGCCCCGTCCGTCCGGGGTCGCCCTGCCCCGGGCTCCGGGCTTAAGTCCCGAGCGGCCACCAGGTCAACCCGGAGCCAGCCCCCGCGGGCAGGGGCCGGCGGAGCCCCGTCCGTCCGGGGTCGCCCTGCCCCGGGCTCCGGGCTTAATTCCCGTCCGGCCACCAGGTCAACCCGGAGCCTGCCCCCGCGGGCAGGGGCCAGGCGGACCCCCGTCCGTCCGGGGTCGCCCTGCCCCGGGCTCCGGGCTTAATTC
>NC_134261.1:10219614-10222114 GCF_965152275.1 Natator depressus
CTGGTGTCCCGGGGGGACTTAGACATTTTTTTCAGCCTTTTCCTCCGGGTTGACCTGGTGTCCCGGGGGGACTTAGACTTTTTTTCAGCCTTTTCCTCCGGGTTGACCTGGTGTCCCGGGGGGACTTAGACTTTTTTTCAGCCTTTTCCTCCGGGTTGACCTGGTGTCCCGGGGGGACTTAGACTTTTTTTCAGCCTTTTCCTCCGGGTTGACCTGGTGTCCCGGGGGGACTTAGACTTTTTTTCAGCCTTTTCCTCCGGGTTGACCTGGTGTCCCGGGGGGACTTAGACATTTTTTTCAGCCTTTTCCTCCGGGTTGACCTGGTGTCCCGGGGGGACTTAGACTTTTTTTCAGCCTTTTCCTCCAGGTTGACCTGGTGTCCCGGGGGGACTTAGACATTTTTTTCAGCCTTTTCCTCCGGGTTGACCTGGTGTCCCGGGGGGACTTAGACATTTTTTTCAGCCTTTTCCTCCGGGCTGACCTGGTGGCCGAGCGTCTCGCCGTCCGCGGCCGGAGCTAGAGATGCCCCCCCCCCCAGGCCAGCCTGCGAAGCCGCGGCCAGGATCGGGCCCCTGGAAGTCTGACTAAAAATTTTCACCGACCCCAAAAACGGTTAGGGGGGGCCTCATAAAGCCTCCGGAGCGAAAAAAAAAAAACGGAAAAAAGGATCGGGCCCACCCGAGGCAGGGGAGTCAGTAAGGGAAAGGGGACGAGGCGGCCCGGAGCCGGGTGCCCGGAGCCGGGTGCCGGCGGCCAGGATCGGGCCCCTGGAAGTCTGAAAAATTTTTTTCACCGACCCCCAAAGTGGTATTGGGGGGGCCTCATAAAGCCTCCGGAGCGAAAAAAAAAAAACGGAAAAAAGGATCGGGCCCACCCGAGGCAGGGGAGTCAGTAAGGGAAAGGGGACGAGGCGGCCCGGAGCCGGGTGCCCGGAGCCGGGTGCCCGCGGCCAGGATCGGGCCCCTGGAAGTCTGAAAAAAAAATTTTCACCGACCCCCAAAGGGGTGTTGGGGGGGGGCTCATGAAGCCTCCGGAGCGAAAAAAAAAAACGGAAAAAAGGATCGGGCCCACCCGAGGCAGGGGAGTCAGTAAGGGAAAGGGGACGAGGCGGACCGGAGCCGAGTGCCTACGGCCATACCGGACGGAAGGCCCCCGATCCCGTCCGATCTCGGAAGGTAAACCGTCCCGGGCCTGGCTAGTACTTGGATGGGTGACCGCCTGGGAATCCCAGGTGCCGTAGGCAGCTTTTCCCGCTGCGAGCCAGCTCTCTCCTTTTCTGGGGAACAAGGGCAGGGTCGCCCTGCCAGGGGCCCTGGGGCTGAAGTCCCTGCCGGCCACCAGGTCAACCCGGAGCCTGCCCCTCTGCGGCCAGCAGGTCAACCCCATACCGGCAGGGGGTTGACCTGGTGGCCGGGAAGCAGAGCGGCCAGCAGGTCAACCCCATACATTCAGCGGGTTGACCTGGTGGACGGGAAGGAAAGCGGCCAGCAGGTCAACCCCATACTTTCAGCGGGTTGACCTGGTGGCCGGGAAGGAAAGCGGCCAGCAGGTCAACCCCATACATTCAGCGGGTTGACCTGGTGGCCGGGAAGGAAAGCGGCCAGCAGGTCAACCCCATACATTCAGCGGGTTGACCTGGTGGCCGGGAAGGAAAGCGGCCAGCAGGTCAACCCCATACATTCAGCGGGTTGACCTGGTGGCCGGGAAGGAAAGCGGCCAGCAGGTCAACCCCATACATTCAGCGGGTTGACCTGGTGGCCGGGAAGGAAAGCGGCCAGCAGGTCAACCCCATACATTCAGCGGGTTGACCTGGTGGCCCGAAAGCAAACCGGCCACCAGGTCAACCCGGAGCCTGCCCCCGCGGGCAGGGGCCAAGCGGACCCCCCTCCGCCCGGGCTTGCCCTGCTCCGAGCCGGGGCTTAATCCCCGTCCGGCCACCAGGTCAACCCGGAGCCTGCCCCTCTGCGGCCAGCAGGTCAACCCCATGCCGGCAGCGGGTTGACCTGGTGGCCGGGAAGGAAAGCGGCCACCAGGTCAACCCCATACTTTCAGCGGGTTGACCTGGTGGCCGGGAAGGAAAGCGGCCACCAGGTCAACCCCATACTTTCAGCGGGTTGACCTGGTGGCCGGGAAGGAAAGCGGCCAGCAGGTCAACCCCATACATTCAGCGGGTTGACCTGGTGGCCGGGAAGGAAAGCGGCCAGCAGGTCAACCCCATACATTCAGCGGGTTGACCTGGTGGCCGGGAAGGAAAGCGGCCAGCAGGTCAACCCCATACATTCAGCGGGTTGACCTGGTGGCCGGGAAGGAAAGCGGCCAGCAGGTCAACCCCATACATTCAGCGGGTTGACCTGGTGGCCGGGAAGGAAAGCGGCCAGCAGGTCAACCCCATACATTCAGCGGGTTGACCTGGTGGCCGGGAAGGAAAGCGGCCAGCAGGTCAACCCCATACATTCAGCGGGTTGACCTGGTGGCCGGGAAGAAAAGCGGCCAGCAGGTC
>NC_134261.1:10234614-10237114 GCF_965152275.1 Natator depressus
CTGGTGTCCCGGGGGGACTTAGACATTTTTTTCAGCCTTTTCCTCCGGGTTGACCTGGTGTCCCGGGGGGACTTAGACATTTTTTCAGCCTTTTCCTCCGGGTTGACCTGGTGTCCCGGGGGGACTTAGACTTTTTTTCAGCCTTTTCCTCCGGGTTGACCTGGTGTCCCGGGGGGACTTAGACTTTTTTTCAGCCTTTTCCTCCGGGTTGACCTGGTGTCCCGGGGGGACTTAGACATTTTTTTCAGCCTTTTCCTCCGGGTTGACCTGGTGTCCCGGGGGGACTTAGACTTTTTTTCAGCCTTTTCCTCCGGGTTGACCTGGTGTCCCGGGGGGACTTAGACTTTTTTTCAGCCTTTTCCTCCGGGTTGACCTGGTGTCCCGGGGGGACTTAGACTTTTTTTCAGCCTTTTCCTCCGGGTTGACCTGGTGTCCCGGGGGGACTTAGACTTTTTTTCAGCCTTTTCCTCCGGGTTGACCTGGTGTCCCGGGGGGACTTAGACATTTTTTTCAGCCTTTTCCTCCGGGTTGACCTGGTGTCCCGGGGGGACTTAGACTTTTTTTCAGCCTTTTCCTCCGGGTTGACCTGGTGTCCCGGGGGGACTTAGACATTTTTTTCAGCCTTTTCCTCCGGGTTGACCTGGTGTCCCGGGGGGACTTAGACATTTTTTTCAGCCTTTTCCTCCGGGCTGACCTGGTGGCCGAGCGTCTCGCCGTCCGCGGCCGGAGCTAGAGATGCCCCCCCCCCCAGGCCAGCCTGCGAAGCCGCGGCCAGGATCGGGCCCCTGGAAGTCTGACTAAAAATTTTCACCGACCCCAAAAACGGTTAGGGGGGGCCTCATAAAGCCTCCGGAGCGAAAAAAAAAAAACGGAAAAAAGGATCGGGCCCACCCGAGGCAGGGGAGTCAGTAAGGGAAAGGGGACGAGGCGGCCCGGAGCCGGGTGCCCGGAGCCGGGTGCCGGCGGCCAGGATCGGGCCCCTGGAAGTCTGAAAAATTTTTTTCACCGACCCCCAAAGTGGTATTGGGGGGGGCTCATAAAGCCTCCGGAGCGAAAAAAAAAAAAAAACGGAAAAAAGGATCGGGCCCACCCGAGGCAGGGGAGTCAGTAAGGGAAAGGGGACGAGGCGGCCCGGAGCCGGGTGCCCGGAGCCGGGTGCCCGCGGCCAGGATCGGGCCCCTGGAAGTCTGAAAAAAATTTTTTCACCGACCCCCAAAGTGGTGTTGGGGGGGGCTCACGAAGCCTCCGGAGCGGAAAAAAAAAACGGAAAAAAGGATCGGGCCCACCCGAGGCAGCGGAGTCAGTAAGGGAAAGGGGACGAGGCGGCCCGGAGCCGGGTGCCCGGAGCCGGGTGCCCGCGGCCAGGATCGGGCCCCTGGAAGTCTGAAAAAAAAATTTTCACCGACCCCCAAAGGGGTGTTGGGGGGGGGCTCATGAAGCCTCCGGAGCGAAAAAAAAAAACGGAAAAAAGGATCGGGCCCACCCGAGGCAGGGGAGTCAGTAAGGGAAAGGGGACGAGGCGGACCGGAGCCGAGTGCCTACGGCCATACCGGACGGAAGGCCCCCGATCCCGTCCGATCTCGGAAGGTAAACCGTCCCGGGCCTGGCTAGTACTTGGATGGGTGACCGCCTGGGAATCCCAGGTGCCGTAGGCAGCTTTTCCCGCTGCGAGCCAGCTCTCTCCTTTTCTGGGGAACAAGGGCAGGGTCGCCCTGCCAGGGGCCCTGGGGCTGAAGTCCCTGCCGGCCACCAGGTCAACCCGGAGCCTGCCCCTCTGCGGCCAGCAGGTCAACCCCATACCGGCAGGGGGTTGACCTGGTGGCCGGGAAGCAGAGCGGCCAGCAGGTCAACCCCATACATTCAGCGGGTTGACCTGGTGGACGGGAAGGAAAGCGGCCAGCAGGTCAACCCCATACTTTCAGCGGGTTGACCTGGTGGCCGGGAAGGAAAGCGGCCAGCAGGTCAACCCCATACATTCAGCGGGTTGACCTGGTGGCCGGGAAGGAAAGCGGCCAGCAGGTCAACCCCATACATTCAGCGGGTTGACCTGGTGGCCGGGAAGGAAAGCGGCCAGCAGGTCAACCCCATACATTCAGCGGGTTGACCTGGTGGCCGGGAAGGAAAGCGGCCAGCAGGTCAACCCCATACATTCAGCGGGTTGACCTGGTGGCCGGGAAGGAAAGCGGCCAGCAGGTCAACCCCATACATTCAGCGGGTTGACCTGGTGGCCCGAAAGCAAACCGGCCACCAGGTCAACCCGGAGCCTGCCCCCGCGGGCAGGGGCCAAGCGGACCCCCCTCCGCCCGGGCTTGCCCTGCTCCGAGCCGGGGCTTAATCCCCGTCCGGCCACCAGGTCAACCCGGAGCCTGCCCCTCTGCGGCCAGCAGGTCAACCCCATGCCGGCAGCGGGTTGACCTGGTGGCCGGGAAGGAAAGCGGCCACCAGGTCAACCCCATACTTTCAGCGGGTTGACCTGGTGGCCGGGAAGGAAAGCGGCCAC
>NC_134261.1:10249614-10254614 GCF_965152275.1 Natator depressus
GGACGACGGGGTCCCCGGAGGAAAAGAGCCGGAAAAGGGGGGGCTCGGGGGGGCCGGGGGCCGCCCCACCTGCCAACGTGCCCCTGTCCCCCCTCACAAGATCGGGTACAACGCGCAGATTGGTCCCCGAGGCTCATCTCTGGTTCTCACAGGTTCCGAAAAACCTGTTCTCAGAAATCTCCTCGCACCCGTCAAAATGAACTAGTCGAAAAATCCAACCGCCAATTTAGGGGGACCAATCTGAAATCCTATCCGACCTCCTGGTTCTCTCGGTCGGCCGAGGGCACTTTTGGCGACCCCATCCGGACTTCCGTGAGACTGCCGGCCATCAGGTCAACCCGTCACTTTGAATGGGGTTGACCTGATGGCCGAGCAGGGACTTAGACATTTTTTCAGCCTTTTCCTCGGGGTTGACCTGGTGTCCCGGGGGGACTTAGACATTTTTTTCAGCCTTTTCCTCCGGGTTGACCTGGTGTCCCGGGGGGACTTAGACATTTTTTCAGCCTTTTCCTCCGGGTTGACCTGGTGTCCCGGGGGGACTTAGACTTTTTTTCAGCCTTTTCCTCCGGGTTGACCTGGTGTCCCGGGGGGACTTAGACTTTTTTTCAGCCTTTTCCTCCGGGTTGACCTGGTGTCCCGGGGGGACTTAGACATTTTTTTCAGCCTTTTCCTCCGGGTTGACCTGGTGTCCCGGGGGGACTTAGACTTTTTTTCAGCCTTTTCCTCCGGGTTGACCTGGTGTCCCGGGGGGACTTAGACTTTTTTTCAGCCTTTTCCTCCGGGTTGACCTGGTGTCCCGGGGGGACTTAGACTTTTTTTCAGCCTTTTCCTCCGGGTTGACCTGGTGTCCCGGGGGGACTTAGACTTTTTTTCAGCCTTTTCCTCCGGGTTGACCTGGTGTCCCGGGGGGACTTAGACATTTTTTTCAGCCTTTTCCTCCGGGTTGACCTGGTGTCCCGGGGGGACTTAGACTTTTTTTCAGCCTTTTCCTCCGGGTTGACCTGGTGTCCCGGGGGGACTTAGACATTTTTTTCAGCCTTTTCCTCCGGGTTGACCTGGTGTCCCGGGGGGACTTAGACATTTTTTTCAGCCTTTTCCTCCGGGCTGACCTGGTGGCCGAGCGTCTCGCCGTCCGCGGCCGGAGCTAGAGATGCCCCCCCCCCCAGGCCAGCCTGCGAAGCCGCGGCCAGGATCGGGCCCCTGGAAGTCTGACTAAAAATTTTCACCGACCCCAAAAACGGTTAGGGGGGGCCTCATAAAGCCTCCGGAGCGAAAAAAAAAAAACGGAAAAAAGGATCGGGCCCACCCGAGGCAGGGGAGTCAGTAAGGGAAAGGGGACGAGGCGGCCCGGAGCCGGGTGCCCGGAGCCGGGTGCCGGCGGCCAGGATCGGGCCCCTGGAAGTCTGAAAAATTTTTTTCACCGACCCCCAAAGTGGTATTGGGGGGGGCTCATAAAGCCTCCGGAGCGAAAAAAAAAAAAAACGGAAAAAAGGATCGGGCCCACCCGAGGCAGGGGAGTCAGTAAGGGAAAGGGGACGAGGCGGCCCGGAGCCGGGTGCCCGGAGCCGGGTGCCCGCGGCCAGGATCGGGCCCCTGGAAGTCTGAAAAAAATTTTTTCACCGACCCCCAAAGTGGTGTTGGGGGGGGCTCACGAAGCCTCCGGAGCGGAAAAAAAAAACGGAAAAAAGGATCGGGCCCACCCGAGGCAGCGGAGTCAGTAAGGGAAAGGGGACGAGGCGGCCCGGAGCCGGGTGCCCGGAGCCGGGTGCCCGCGGCCAGGATCGGGCCCCTGGAAGTCTGAAAAAAAAATTTTCACCGACCCCCAAAGGGGTGTTGGGGGGGGCTCATGAAGCCTCCGGAGCGAAAAAAAAAAAACGGAAAAAAGGATCGGGCCCACCCGAGGCAGGGGAGTCAGTAAGGGAAAGGGGACGAGGCGGACCGGAGCCGAGTGCCTACGGCCATACCGGACGGAAGGCCCCCGATCCCGTCCGATCTCGGAAGGTAAACCGTCCCGGGCCTGGCTAGTACTTGGATGGGTGACCGCCTGGGAATCCCAGGTGCCGTAGGCAGCTTTTCCCGCTGCGAGCCAGCTCTCTCCTTTTCTGGGGAACAAGGGCAGGGTCGCCCTGCCAGGGGCCCTGGGGCTTAAGTCCCTGCCGGCCACCAGGTCAACCCGGAGCCTGCCCCTCTGCGGCCAGCAGGTCAACCCCATACCGGCAGGGGGTTGACCTGGTGGCCGGGAAGCAGAGCGGCCAGCAGGTCAACCCCATACATTCAGCGGGTTGACCTGGTGGACGGGAAGGAAAGCGGCCAGCAGGTCAACCCCATACTTTCAGCGGGTTGACCTGGTGGCCGGGAAGGAAAGCGGCCAGCAGGTCAACCCCATACATTCAGCGGGTTGACCTGGTGGCCGGGAAGGAAAGCGGCCAGCAGGTCAACCCCATACATTCAGCGGGTTGACCTGGTGGCCGGGAAGGAAAGCGGCCAGCAGGTCAACCCCATACATTCAGCGGGTTGACCTGGTGGCCGGGAAGGAAAGCGGCCAGCAGGTCAACCCCATACATTCAGCGGGTTGACCTGGTGGCCGGGAAGGAAAGCGGCCACCAGGTCAACCCCATACAGGCAGCGGGTTGACCTGGTGGCCCGAAAGCAAACCGGCCACCAGGTCAACCCGGAGCCTGCCCCCGCGGGCAGGGGCCAAGCGGACCCCCCTCCGCCCGGGCTTGCCCTGCTCCGAGCCGGGGCTTAATCCCCGTCCGGCCACCAGGTCAACCCGGAGCCTGCCCCTCTGCGGCCAACAGGTCAACCCCATGCCGGCAGCGGGTTGACCTGGTGGCCGGGAAGGAAAGCGGCCACCAGGTCAACCCCATACTTTCAGCGGGTTGACCTGGTGGCCGGGAAGGAAAGCGGCCACCAGGTCAACCCCATACTTTCAGCGGGTTGACCTGGTGGCCGGGAAGGAAAGCGGCCAGCAGGTCAACCCCATACATTCAGCGGGTTGACCTGGTGGCCGGGAAGGAAAGCGGCCAGCAGGTCAACCCCATACATTCAGCGGGTTGACCTGGTGGCCGGGAAGGAAAGCGGCCAGCAGGTCAACCCCATACATTCAGCGGGTTGACCTGGTGGCCGGGAAGAAAAGCGGCCAGCAGGTCAACCCCATACATTCAGCGGGTTGACCTGGTGGCCGGGAAGGAAAGCGGCCAGCAGGTCAACCCCATACATTCAGCGGGTTGACCTGGTGGCCGGGAAGGAAAGCGGCCACCAGGTCAACCCCATACAGGCAGCGGGTTGACCTGGTGGCCCGAAAGCAAACCGGCCACCAGGTCAACCCGGAGCCTGCCCCCGCGGGCAGGGGCCGGCATACCCCCGTCCGTCCGGGGTCGCCCTGCCCCGGGCTCCGGGCTTAAGTCCCGAGCGGCCACCAGGTCAACCCGGAGCCTGCCCCCGCGGGCAGGGGCCGGCGGACCCCCGTCCGTCCGGGGTCGCCCTGCCCCGGGCTCCGGGCTTATTCCCCGTCCGGCCACCAGGTCAACCCGGAGCCTGCCCCCGCGGGCAGGGGCCAGGCGGAGCCCCGTCCGTCCGGGGTCGCCCTGCCCCGGGCTCCGGGCTTAAGTCCCGAGCGGCCACCAGGTCAACCCGGAGCCAGCCCCCGCGGGCAGGGGCCGGCGGAGCCCCGTCCGTCCGGGGTCGCCCTGCCCCGGGCTCCGGGCTTAATTCCCGTCCGGCCACCAGGTCAACCCGGAGCCTGCCCCCGCGGGCAGGGGCCAGGCGGACCCCCGTCCGTCCGGGGTCGCCCTGCCCCGGGCTCCGGGCTTAATTCTCCTCCGGCCACCAGGTCAACCCGGAGCCTGCCCCCGCGGGCAGGGGCCAGGCGGACCCCCGTCCGTCCGGGGTCGCCCTGCCCCGGGCTCCGGGCTTAATTCTCCTCCGGCCACCAGGTCAACCCGGAGCCTGCCCCCGCGGGCAGGGGCCGGCGGACCCCCGTCCGTCCGGGGTCGCCCTGCCCCGGGCTCCGGGCTTAATTCCCGTCCGGCCACCAGGTCAACCCGGAGCCTGCCCCCGCGGGCAGGGGCCAGGCGGACCCCCGTCCGCCCGGGCTTGCCCTGCTCCGAGCCGGGGCTTAATCCCCGTCCGGCCACCAGGTCAACCCGGAGCCTGCCCCCGCGGGCAGGGGCCAAGCGGACCCCCCTCCGCCCGGGCTTGCCCTGCTCCGAGCCGGGGCTTAATCCCCGTCCGGCCACCAGGTCAACCCGGAGCCTGCCCCCGCGGGCAGGGGCCAGGCGGACCCCCGTCCGTCCGGGGTCGCCCTGCCCCGGGCTCCGGGCTTAATTCTCCTCCGGCCACCAGGTCAACCCGGAGCCTGCCCCCGCGGGCAGGGGCCGGCGGAGCCCCGTCCGGCATACCCCCGTCCGTCCGGGGTCGCCCTGCCCCGGGCTCCGGGCTTAATTCCCGTCCGGCCACCAGGTCAACCCGGAGCCTGCCCCCGCGGGCAGGGGCCAGGCGGACCCCCGTCCGTCCGGGGTCGCCCTGCCCCGGGCTCCGGGCTTAATTCTCCTCCGGCCACCAGGTCAACCCGGAGCCTGCCCCCGCGGGCAGGGGCCGGCGGAGCCCCGTCCGTCCGGGGTCGCCCTGCCCCGGGCTCCGGGCTTAATTCCCGTCCGGCCACCAGGTCAACCCGGAGCCTGCCCCCGCGGGCAGGGGCCGGCGGAGCCCCGTCCGTCCGGGGTCGCCCTGCCCCGGGCTCCGGGCTTAATTCTCCTCCGGCCACCAGGTCAACCCGGAGCCTGCCCCCGCGGGCAGGGGCCAGGCGGAGCCCCGTCCGTCCGGGGCCGCCCTGCCCCGGGCTCCGGGCTTAAGTCCCGAGCGGCCACCAGGTCAACCCGGAGCCTGCCCCCGCGGGCAGGGGCCAGGCGGATCCCCGTCCGTCCGGGGTCGCCCTGCCCCGGGCTCCGGGCTTAATTCTCCTCCGGCCACCAGGTCAACCCGGAGCCTGCCCCCGC
>NC_134261.1:10267114-10269614 GCF_965152275.1 Natator depressus
AGCGAAAAAAAAAAAACGGAAAAAAGGATCGGGCCCACCCGAGGCAGGGGAGTCAGTAAGGGAAAGGGGACGAGGCGGACCGGAGCCGAGTGCCTACGGCCATACCGGACGGAAGGCCCCCGATCCCGTCCGATCTCGGAAGGTAAACCGTCCCGGGCCTGGCTAGTACTTGGATGGGTGACCGCCTGGGAATCCCAGGTGCCGTAGGCAGCTTTTCCCGCTGCGAGCCAGCTCTCTCCTTTTCTGGGGAACAAGGGCAGGGTCGCCCTGCCAGGGGCCCTGGGGCTTAAGTCCCTGCCGGCCACCAGGTCAACCCGGAGCCTGCCCCTCTGCGGCCAGCAGGTCAACCCCATACCGGCAGGGGGTTGACCTGGTGGCCGGGAAGCAGAGCGGCCAGCAGGTCAACCCCATACATTCAGCGGGTTGACCTGGTGGACGGGAAGGAAAGCGGCCAGCAGGTCAACCCCATACTTTCAGCGGGTTGACCTGGTGGCCGGGAAGGAAAGCGGCCAGCAGGTCAACCCCATACATTCAGCGGGTTGACCTGGTGGCCGGGAAGGAAAGCGGCCAGCAGGTCAACCCCATACATTCAGCGGGTTGACCTGGTGGCCGGGAAGGAAAGCGGCCAGCAGGTCAACCCCATACATTCAGCGGGTTGACCTGGTGGCCGGGAAGGAAAGCGGCCAGCAGGTCAACCCCATACATTCAGCGGGTTGACCTGGTGGCCGGGAAGGAAAGCGGCCACCAGGTCAACCCCATACAGGCAGCGGGTTGACCTGGTGGCCCGAAAGCAAACCGGCCACCAGGTCAACCCGGAGCCTGCCCCCGCGGGCAGGGGCCAAGCGGACCCCCCTCCGCCCGGGCTTGCCCTGCTCCGAGCCGGGGCTTAATCCCCGTCCGGCCACCAGGTCAACCCGGAGCCTGCCCCTCTGCGGCCAGCAGGTCAACCCCATGCCGGCAGCGGGTTGACCTGGTGGCCGGGAAGGAAAGCGGCCACCAGGTCAACCCCATACTTTCAGCGGGTTGACCTGGTGGCCGGGAAGGAAAGCGGCCACCAGGTCAACCCCATACTTTCAGCGGGTTGACCTGGTGGCCGGGAAGGAAAGCGGCCAGCAGGTCAACCCCATACATTCAGCGGGTTGACCTGGTGGCCGGGAAGGAAAGCGGCCAGCAGGTCAACCCCATACATTCAGCGGGTTGACCTGGTGGCCGGGAAGGAAAGCGGCCAGCAGGTCAACCCCATACATTCAGCGGGTTGACCTGGTGGCCGGGAAGAAAAGCGGCCAGCAGGTCAACCCCATACATTCAGCGGGTTGACCTGGTGGCCGGGAAGGAAAGCGGCCAGCAGGTCAACCCCATACATTCAGCGGGTTGACCTGGTGGCCGGGAAGGAAAGCGGCCACCAGGTCAACCCCATACAGGCAGCGGGTTGACCTGGTGGCCCGAAAGCAAACCGGCCACCAGGTCAACCCGGAGCCTGCCCCCGCGGGCAGGGGCCGGCATACCCCCGTCCGTCCGGGGTCGCCCTGCCCCGGGCTCCGGGCTTAAGTCCCGAGCGGCCACCAGGTCAACCCGGAGCCTGCCCCCGCGGGCAGGGGCCGGCGGACCCCCGTCCGTCCGGGGTCGCCCTGCCCCGGGCTCCGGGCTTATTCCCCGTCCGGCCACCAGGTCAACCCGGAGCCTGCCCCCGCGGGCAGGGGCCAGGCGGAGCCCCGTCCGTCCGGGGTCGCCCTGCCCCGGGCTCCGGGCTTAAGTCCCGAGCGGCCACCAGGTCAACCCGGAGCCAGCCCCCGCGGGCAGGGGCCGGCGGAGCCCCGTCCGTCCGGGGTCGCCCTGCCCCGGGCTCCGGGCTTAATTCCCGTCCGGCCACCAGGTCAACCCGGAGCCTGCCCCCGCGGGCAGGGGCCAGGCGGACCCCCGTCCGTCCGGGGTCGCCCTGCCCCGGGCTCCGGGCTTAATTCTCCTCCGGCCACCAGGTCAACCCGGAGCCTGCCCCCGCGGGCAGGGGCCAGGCGGACCCCCGTCCGTCCGGGGTCGCCCTGCCCCGGGCTCCGGGCTTAATTCTCCTCCGGCCACCAGGTCAACCCGGAGCCTGCCCCCGCGGGCAGGGGCCGGCGGACCCCCGTCCGTCCGGGGTCGCCCTGCCCCGGGCTCCGGGCTTAATTCCCGTCCGGCCACCAGGTCAACCCGGAGCCTGCCCCCGCGGGCAGGGGCCAGGCGGACCCCCGTCCGCCCGGGCTTGCCCTGCTCCGAGCCGGGGCTTAATCCCCGTCCGGCCACCAGGTCAACCCGGAGCCTGCCCCCGCGGGCAGGGGCCAAGCGGACCCCCCTCCGCCCGGGCTTGCCCTGCTCCGAGCCGGGGCTTAATCCCCGTCCGGCCACCAGGTCAACCCGGAGCCTGCCCCCGCGGGCAGGGGCCAGGCGGACCCCCGTCCGTCCGGGGTCGCCCTGCCCCGGGCTCCGGGCTTAATTCTCCTCCGGCCACCAGGTCAACCCGGAG
>NC_134261.1:10274127-10276627 GCF_965152275.1 Natator depressus
GCCGGCCATCAGGTCAACCCGTCACTTTGAATGGGGTTGACCTGATGGCCGAGCAGGGACTTAGACATTTTTTCAGCCTTTTCCTCGGGGTTGACCTGGTGTCCCGGGGGGACTTAGACATTTTTTTCAGCCTTTTCCTCCGGGTTGACCTGGTGTCCCGGGGGGACTTAGACATTTTTTTCAGCCTTTTCCTCCGGGTTGACCTGGTGTCCCGGGGGACTTAGACTTTTTTCAGCCTTTTCCTCCGGGTTGACCTGGTGTCCCGGGGGACTTAGACTTTTTTTCAGCCTTTTCCTCCGGGTTGACCTGGTGTCCCGGGGGGACTTAGACATTTTTTTCAGCCTTTTCCTCCGGGTTGACCTGGTGTCCCGGGGGGACTTAGACTTTTTTTCAGCCTTTTCCTCCGGGTTGACCTGGTGTCCCGGGGGGACTTAGACTTTTTTTCAGCCTTTTCCTCCGGGTTGACCTGGTGTCCCGGGGGGACTTAGACTTTTTTTCAGCCTTTTCCTCCGGGTTGACCTGGTGTCCCGGGGGACTTAGACTTTTTTTCAGCCTTTTTCCTCCGGGTTGACCTGGTGTCCCGGGGGGACTTAGACATTTTTTTTCAGCCTTTTTCCTCCGGGTTGACCTGGTGTCCCGGGGGGACTTAGACTTTTTTTCAGCCTTTTCCTCCGGGTTGACCTGGTGTCCCGGGGGGACTTAGACATTTTTTTCAGCCTTTTCCTCCGGGTTGACCTGGTGTCCCGGGGGGACTTAGACATTTTTTTCAGCCTTTTCCTCCGGGCTGACCTGGTGGCCGAGCGTCTCGCCGTCCGCGGCCGGAGCTAGAGATGCCCCCCCCCCCAGGCCAGCCTGCGAAGCCGCGGCCAGGATCGGGCCCCTGGAAGTCTGACTAAAAATTTTCACCGACCCCAAAAACGGTTAGGGGGGGCCTCATAAAGCCTCCGGAGCGAAAAAAAAAAAACGGAAAAAAGGATCGGGCCCACCCGAGGCAGGGAGTCAGTAAGGGAAAGGGGACGAGGCGGCCCGGAGCCGGGTGCCCGGAGCCGGGTGCCGGCGGCCAGGATCGGGCCCCTGGAAGTCTGAAAAATTTTTTTCACCGACCCCCAAAGTGGTATTGGGGGGGGCTCATAAAGCCTCCGGAGCGAAAAAAAAAAAAAACGGAAAAAAGGATCGGGCCCACCCGAGGCAGGGGAGTCAGTAAGGGAAAGGGGACGAGGCGGCCCGGAGCCGGGTGCCCGGAGCCGGGTGCCCGCGGCCAGGATCGGCCCCTGGAAGTCTGAAAAAAATTTTTTCACCGACCCCCAAAGTGGTGTTGGGGGGGGCTCACGAAGCCTCCGGAGCGGAAAAAAAAAAACGGAAAAAAGGATCGGGCCCACCCGAGGCAGCGGAGTCAGTAAGGGAAAGGGGACGAGGCGGCCCGGAGCCGGGTGCCCGGAGCCGGGTGCCCGCGGCCAGGATCGGGCCCCTGGAAGTCTGAAAAAAAAAATTTCACCGACCCCCAAAGGGGTGTTGGGGGGGGGCTCACGAAGCCTCCGGAGCGGAAAAAAAAAAACGGAAAAAAGGATCGGGCCCACCCGAGGCAGGGGGAGTCAGTAAGGGAAAGGGGACGAGGCGGACCGGAGCCGAGTGCCTACGGCCATACCGGACGGAAGGCCCCCGATCCCGTCCGATCTCGGAAGGTAAACCGTCCCGGGCCTGGCTAGTACTTGGATGGGTGACCGCCTGGGAATCCCAGGTGCCGTAGGCAGCTTTTCCCGCTGCGAGCCAGCTCTCTCCTTTTCTGGGGAACAAGGGCAGGGTCGCCCTGCCAGGGCCCTGGGGCTGAAGTCCCTGCCGGCCACCAGGTCAACCCGGAGCCTGCCCCTCTGCGGCCAGCAGGTCAACCCCATACCGGCAGGGGGTTGACCTGGTGGCCGGGAAGCAGAGCGGCCAGCAGGTCAACCCCATACATTCAGCGGGTTGACCTGGTGGACGGGAAGGAAAGCGGCCAGCAGGTCAACCCCATACTTTCAGCGGGTTGACCTGGTGGCCGGGAAGGAAAGCGGCCAGCAGGTCAACCCCATACATTCAGCGGGTTGACCTGGTGGCCGGGAAGGAAAGCGGCCAGCAGGTCAACCCCATACATTCAGCGGGTTGACCTGGTGGCCGGGAAGGAAAGCGGCCAGCAGGTCAACCCCATACATTCAGCGGGTTGACCTGGTGGCCGGGAAGGAAAGCGGCCAGCAGGTCAACCCCATACATTCAGCGGGTTGACCTGGTGGCCGGGAAGGAAAGCGGCCAGCAGGTCAACCCCATACATTCAGCGGGTTGACCTGGTGGCCCGAAAGCAAACCGGCCACCAGGTCAACCCGGAGCCTGCCCCCGCGGGCAGGGGCCAAGCGGACCCCCCTCCGCCCGGGCTTGCCCTGCTCCGAGCCGGGGCTTAATCCCCGTCCGGCCACCAGGTCAACCCGGAGCCTGCCCCTCTGCGGCCAGCAGGTCAACCCCATGCCGGCAG
>NC_134261.1:10289127-10291627 GCF_965152275.1 Natator depressus
CTGTTCTCAGAAATCTCCTCGCACCCGTCAAAATGAACTAGTCGAAAAATCCAACCGCCAATTTAGGGGGACCAATCTGAAATCCTATCCGACCTCCTGGTTCTCTCGGTCGGCCGAGGGCACTTTTGGCGACCCCATCCGGACTTCCGTGAGACTGCCGGCCATCAGGTCAACCCGTCACTTTGAATGGGGTTGACCTGATGGCCGAGCAGGGACTTAGACATTTTTTCAGCCTTTTCCTCGGGGTTGACCTGGTGTCCCGGGGGGACTTAGACATTTTTTTCAGCCTTTTCCTCCGGGTTGACCTGGTGTCCCGGGGGGACTTAGACATTTTTTCAGCCTTTTCCTCCGGGTTGACCTGGTGTCCCGGGGGGACTTAGACTTTTTTTCAGCCTTTTCCTCCGGGTTGACCTGGTGTCCCGGGGGGACTTAGACTTTTTTTCAGCCTTTTCCTCCGGGTTGACCTGGTGTCCCGGGGGGACTTAGACATTTTTTTCAGCCTTTTCCTCCGGGTTGACCTGGTGTCCCGGGGGGACTTAGACTTTTTTTCAGCCTTTTCCTCCGGGTTGACCTGGTGTCCCGGGGGGACTTAGACTTTTTTTCAGCCTTTTCCTCCGGGTTGACCTGGTGTCCCGGGGGGACTTAGACTTTTTTTCAGCCTTTTCCTCCGGGTTGACCTGGTGTCCCGGGGGGACTTAGACTTTTTTTCAGCCTTTTCCTCCGGGTTGACCTGGTGTCCCGGGGGGACTTAGACATTTTTTTCAGCCTTTTCCTCCGGGTTGACCTGGTGTCCCGGGGGGACTTAGACTTTTTTTCAGCCTTTTCCTCCGGGTTGACCTGGTGTCCCGGGGGGACTTAGACATTTTTTTCAGCCTTTTCCTCCGGGTTGACCTGGTGTCCCGGGGGGACTTAGACATTTTTTTCAGCCTTTTCCTCCGGGCTGACCTGGTGGCCGAGCGTCTCGCCGTCCGCGGCCGGAGCTAGAGATGCCCCCCCCCCCAGGCCAGCCTGCGAAGCCGCGGCCAGGATCGGGCCCCTGGAAGTCTGACTAAAAATTTTCACCGACCCCAAAAACGGTTAGGGGGGGCCTCATAAAGCCTCCGGAGCGAAAAAAAAAAAAACGGAAAAAAGGATCGGGCCCACCCGAGGCAGGGGAGTCAGTAAGGGAAAGGGGACGAGGCGGCCCGGAGCCGGGTGCCCGGAGCCGGGTGCCGGCGGCCAGGATCGGGCCCCTGGAAGTCTGAAAAATTTTTTTCACCGACCCCCAAAGTGGTATTGGGGGGGGCTCATAAAGCCTCCGGAGCGAAAAAAAAAAAAAACGGAAAAAAGGATCGGGCCCACCCGAGGCAGGGGAGTCAGTAAGGGAAAGGGGACGAGGCGGCCCGGAGCCGGGTGCCCGGAGCCGGGTGCCCGCGGCCAGGATCGGGCCCCTGGAAGTCTGAAAAAAATTTTTTCACCGACCCCCAAAGTGGTGTTGGGGGGGGCTCACGAAGCCTCCGGAGCGGAAAAAAAAAAACGGAAAAAAGGATCGGGCCCACCCGAGGCAGCGGAGTCAGTAAGGGAAAGGGGACGAGGCGGCCCGGAGCCGGGTGCCCGGAGCCGGGTGCCCGCGGCCAGGATCGGGCCCCTGGAAGTCTGAAAAAAAAAATTTCACCGACCCCCAAAGGGGTGTTGGGGGGGGGCTCACGAAGCCTCCGGAGCGGAAAAAAAAAAACGGAAAAAAGGATCGGGCCCACCCGAGGCAGGGGAGTCAGTAAGGGAAAGGGGACGAGGCGGACCGGAGCCGAGTGCCTACGGCCATACCGGACGGAAGGCCCCCGATCCCGTCCGATCTCGGAAGGTAAACCGTCCCGGGCCTGGCTAGTACTTGGATGGGTGACCGCCTGGGAATCCCAGGTGCCGTAGGCAGCTTTTCCCGCTGCGAGCCAGCTCTCTCCTTTTCTGGGGAACAAGGGCAGGGTCGCCCTGCCAGGGGCCCTGGGGCTGAAGTCCCTGCCGGCCACCAGGTCAACCCGGAGCCTGCCCCTCTGCGGCCAGCAGGTCAACCCCATACCGGCAGGGGGTTGACCTGGTGGCCGGGAAGCAGAGCGGCCAGCAGGTCAACCCCATACATTCAGCGGGTTGACCTGGTGGACGGGAAGGAAAGCGGCCAGCAGGTCAACCCCATACTTTCAGCGGGTTGACCTGGTGGCCGGGAAGGAAAGCGGCCAGCAGGTCAACCCCATACATTCAGCGGGTTGACCTGGTGGCCGGGAAGGAAAGCGGCCAGCAGGTCAACCCCATACATTCAGCGGGTTGACCTGGTGGCCGGGAAGGAAAGCGGCCAGCAGGTCAACCCCATACATTCAGCGGGTTGACCTGGTGGCCGGGAAGGAAAGCGGCCAGCAGGTCAACCCCATACATTCAGCGGGTTGACCTGGTGGCCGGGAAGGAAAGCGGCCAGCAGGTCAACCCCATACATTCAGCGGGTTGACCTGGTGGCCCGAAAGCAAACCGGCCA
>NC_134261.1:10304127-10306627 GCF_965152275.1 Natator depressus
ACCGCCAATTTAGGGGGACCAATCTGAAATCCTATCCGACCTCCTGGTTCTCTCGGTCGGCCGAGGGCACTTTTGGCGACCCCATCCGGACTTCCGTGAGACTGCCGGCCATCAGGTCAACCCGTCACTTTGAATGGGGTTGACCTGATGGCCGAGCAGGGACTTAGACATTTTTTCAGCCTTTTCCTCGGGGTTGACCTGGTGTCCCGGGGGGACTTAGACATTTTTTTCAGCCTTTTCCTCCGGGTTGACCTGGTGTCCCGGGGGGACTTAGACATTTTTTCAGCCTTTTCCTCCGGGTTGACCTGGTGTCCCGGGGGGACTTAGACTTTTTTTCAGCCTTTTCCTCCGGGTTGACCTGGTGTCCCGGGGGGACTTAGACTTTTTTTCAGCCTTTTCCTCCGGGTTGACCTGGTGTCCCGGGGGGACTTAGACATTTTTTTCAGCCTTTTCCTCCGGGTTGACCTGGTGTCCCGGGGGGACTTAGACTTTTTTTCAGCCTTTTCCTCCGGGTTGACCTGGTGTCCCGGGGGGACTTAGACTTTTTTTCAGCCTTTTCCTCCGGGTTGACCTGGTGTCCCGGGGGGACTTAGACTTTTTTTCAGCCTTTTCCTCCGGGTTGACCTGGTGTCCCGGGGGGACTTAGACTTTTTTTCAGCCTTTTCCTCCGGGTTGACCTGGTGTCCCGGGGGGACTTAGACATTTTTTTCAGCCTTTTCCTCCGGGTTGACCTGGTGTCCCGGGGGGACTTAGACTTTTTTTCAGCCTTTTCCTCCGGGTTGACCTGGTGTCCCGGGGGGACTTAGACATTTTTTTCAGCCTTTTCCTCCGGGTTGACCTGGTGTCCCGGGGGGACTTAGACATTTTTTTCAGCCTTTTCCTCCGGGCTGACCTGGTGGCCGAGCGTCTCGCCGTCCGCGGCCGGAGCTAGAGATGCCCCCCCCCCCAGGCCAGCCTGCGAAGCCGCGGCCAGGATCGGGCCCCTGGAAGTCTGACTAAAAATTTTCACCGACCCCAAAAACGGTTAGGGGGGGCCTCATAAAGCCTCCGGAGCGAAAAAAAAAAAAACGGAAAAAAGGATCGGGCCCACCCGAGGCAGGGGAGTCAGTAAGGGAAAGGGGACGAGGCGGCCCGGAGCCGGGTGCCCGGAGCCGGGTGCCGGCGGCCAGGATCGGGCCCCTGGAAGTCTGAAAAATTTTTTTCACCGACCCCCAAAGTGGTATTGGGGGGGGCTCATAAAGCCTCCGGAGCGAAAAAAAAAAAAAACGGAAAAAAGGATCGGGCCCACCCGAGGCAGGGGAGTCAGTAAGGGAAAGGGGACGAGGCGGCCCGGAGCCGGGTGCCCGGAGCCGGGTGCCCGCGGCCAGGATCGGGCCCCTGGAAGTCTGAAAAAAATTTTTTCACCGACCCCCAAAGTGGTGTTGGGGGGGGCTCACGAAGCCTCCGGAGCGGAAAAAAAAAAACGGAAAAAAGGATCGGGCCCACCCGAGGCAGCGGAGTCAGTAAGGGAAAGGGGACGAGGCGGCCCGGAGCCGGGTGCCCGGAGCCGGGTGCCCGCGGCCAGGATCGGGCCCCTGGAAGTCTGAAAAAAAAAATTTCACCGACCCCCAAAGGGGTGTTGGGGGGGGGCTCACGAAGCCTCCGGAGCGGAAAAAAAAAAACGGAAAAAAGGATCGGGCCCACCCGAGGCAGGGGAGTCAGTAAGGGAAAGGGGACGAGGCGGACCGGAGCCGAGTGCCTACGGCCATACCGGACGGAAGGCCCCCGATCCCGTCCGATCTCGGAAGGTAAACCGTCCCGGGCCTGGCTAGTACTTGGATGGGTGACCGCCTGGGAATCCCAGGTGCCGTAGGCAGCTTTTCCCGCTGCGAGCCAGCTCTCTCCTTTTCTGGGGAACAAGGGCAGGGTCGCCCTGCCAGGGGCCCTGGGGCTGAAGTCCCTGCCGGCCACCAGGTCAACCCGGAGCCTGCCCCTCTGCGGCCAGCAGGTCAACCCCATACCGGCAGGGGGTTGACCTGGTGGCCGGGAAGCAGAGCGGCCAGCAGGTCAACCCCATACATTCAGCGGGTTGACCTGGTGGACGGGAAGGAAAGCGGCCAGCAGGTCAACCCCATACTTTCAGCGGGTTGACCTGGTGGCCGGGAAGGAAAGCGGCCAGCAGGTCAACCCCATACATTCAGCGGGTTGACCTGGTGGCCGGGAAGGAAAGCGGCCAGCAGGTCAACCCCATACATTCAGCGGGTTGACCTGGTGGCCGGGAAGGAAAGCGGCCAGCAGGTCAACCCCATACATTCAGCGGGTTGACCTGGTGGCCGGGAAGGAAAGCGGCCAGCAGGTCAACCCCATACATTCAGCGGGTTGACCTGGTGGCCGGGAAGGAAAGCGGCCAGCAGGTCAACCCCATACATTCAGCGGGTTGACCTGGTGGCCCGAAAGCAAACCGGCCACCAGGTCAACCCGGAGCCTGCCCCCGCGGGCAGGGGCCAAGCGGACCCCCCTC
>NC_134261.1:10319127-10320508 GCF_965152275.1 Natator depressus
CCCGCGAAGGACCCTTCCCGTCGCGAACGTGAGCGCCACATCGATCGGAAGGCGAGAGAGGAGCGGGCCCCCCCTCCCTCCGGGGGGCGCCGACAGTCGGAGTTCGCATCCCGGCCACCGGGCCTGCACCGGGGGTGCGAGGGGACGACGGGGTCCCCGGAGGAAAAGAGCCGGAAAAGGGGGGGCTCGGGGGGGCCGGGGGCCGCCCCACCTGCCAACGTGCCCCTGTCCCCCCTCACAAGATCGGGTACAACGCGCAGATTGGTCCCCGAGGCTCATCTCTGGTTCTCACAGGTTCCGAAAAACCTGTTCTCAGAAATCTCCTCGCACCCGTCAAAATGAACTAGTCGAAAAATCCAACCGCCAATTTAGGGGGACCAATCTGAAATCCTATCCGACCTCCTGGTTCTCTCGGTCGGCCGAGGGCACTTTTGGCGACCCCATCCGGACTTCCGTGAGACTGCCGGCCATCAGGTCAACCCGTCACTTTGAATGGGGTTGACCTGATGGCCGAGCAGGGACTTAGACATTTTTTCAGCCTTTTCCTCGGGGTTGACCTGGTGTCCCGGGGGGACTTAGACATTTTTTTCAGCCTTTTCCTCCGGGTTGACCTGGTGTCCCGGGGGGACTTAGACATTTTTTCAGCCTTTTCCTCCGGGTTGACCTGGTGTCCCGGGGGGACTTAGACTTTTTTTCAGCCTTTTCCTCCGGGTTGACCTGGTGTCCCGGGGGGACTTAGACTTTTTTTCAGCCTTTTCCTCCGGGTTGACCTGGTGTCCCGGGGGGA
This sequence comes from Natator depressus, assembly GCF_965152275.1. Lineage (NCBI taxonomy): Eukaryota > Metazoa > Chordata > Testudines > Cheloniidae > Natator > Natator depressus. The sequence continues at coordinate 10,319,915 of NC_134261.1, forward strand.
CTTAGACATTTTTTTCAGCCTTTTCCTCCGGGTTGACCTGGTGTCCCGGGGGACTTAGACTTTTTTTCAGCCTTTTCCTCCGGGTTGACCTGGTGTCCCGGGGGGACTTAGACTTTTTTTCAGCCTTTTCCTCCGGGTTGACCTGGTGTCCCGGGGGGACTTAGACTTTTTTTCAGCCTTTTCCTCCGGGTTGACCTGGTGTCCCGGGGGGACTTAGACTTTTTTTCAGCCTTTTCCTCCGGGTTGACCTGGTGTCCCGGGGGGACTTAGACATTTTTTTCAGCCTTTTCCTCCGGGTTGACCTGGTGTCCCGGGGGGACTTAGACTTTTTTTCAGCCTTTTCCTCCGGGTTGACCTGGTGTCCCGGGGGGACTTAGACATTTTTTTCAGCCTTTTCCTCCGGGTTGACCTGGTGTCCCGGGGGGACTTAGACATTTTTTTCAGCCTTTTCCTCCGGGCTGACCTGGTGGCCGAGCGTCTCGCCGTCCGCGGCCGGAGCTAGAGATGCCCCCCCCCCAGGCAGCCTGCGAAGCCGCGGCCAGGATCGGGCCCCTGGAAGTCTGACTAAAAATTTTCACCGACCCCAAAAACGGT
>NC_134261.1:10320708-10323208 GCF_965152275.1 Natator depressus
GCCAGGATCGGGCCCCTGGAAGTCTGAAAAAAAAATTTTCACCGACCCCCAAAGGGGTGTTGGGGGGGGGCTCATGAAGCCTCCGGAGCGAAAAAAAAAAACGGAAAAAAGGATCGGGCCCACCCGAGGCAGGGGAGTCAGTAAGGGAAAGGGGACGAGGCGGACCGGAGCCGAGTGCCTACGGCCATACCGGACGGAAGGCCCCCGATCCCGTCCGATCTCGGAAGGTAAACCGTCCCGGGCCTGGCTAGTACTTGGATGGGTGACCGCCTGGGAATCCCAGGTGCCGTAGGCAGCTTTTCCCGCTGCGAGCCAGCTCTCTCCTTTTCTGGGGAACAAGGGCAGGGTCGCCCTGCCAGGGGCCCTGGGGCTGAAGTCCCTGCCGGCCACCAGGTCAACCCGGAGCCTGCCCCTCTGCGGCCAGCAGGTCAACCCCATACCGGCAGGGGGTTGACCTGGTGGCCGGGAAGCAGAGCGGCCAGCAGGTCAACCCCATACATTCAGCGGGTTGACCTGGTGGACGGGAAGGAAAGCGGCCAGCAGGTCAACCCCATACTTTCAGCGGGTTGACCTGGTGGCCGGGAAGGAAAGCGGCCAGCAGGTCAACCCCATACATTCAGCGGGTTGACCTGGTGGCCGGGAAGGAAAGCGGCCAGCAGGTCAACCCCATACATTCAGCGGGTTGACCTGGTGGCCGGGAAGGAAAGCGGCCAGCAGGTCAACCCCATACATTCAGCGGGTTGACCTGGTGGCCGGGAAGGAAAGCGGCCAGCAGGTCAACCCCATACATTCAGCGGGTTGACCTGGTGGCCGGGAAGGAAAGCGGCCAGCAGGTCAACCCCATACATTCAGCGGGTTGACCTGGTGGCCCGAAAGCAAACCGGCCACCAGGTCAACCCGGAGCCTGCCCCCGCGGGCAGGGGCCAAGCGGACCCCCCTCCGCCCGGGCTTGCCCTGCTCCGAGCCGGGGCTTAATCCCCGTCCGGCCACCAGGTCAACCCGGAGCCTGCCCCTCTGCGGCCAGCAGGTCAACCCCATGCCGGCAGCGGGTTGACCTGGTGGCCGGGAAGGAAAGCGGCCACCAGGTCAACCCCATACTTTCAGCGGGTTGACCTGGTGGCCGGGAAGGAAAGCGGCCACCAGGTCAACCCCATACTTTCAGCGGGTTGACCTGGTGGCCGGGAAGGAAAGCGGCCAGCAGGTCAACCCCATACATTCAGCGGGTTGACCTGGTGGCCGGGAAGGAAAGCGGCCAGCAGGTCAACCCCATACATTCAGCGGGTTGACCTGGTGGCCGGGAAGGAAAGCGGCCAGCAGGTCAACCCCATACATTCAGCGGGTTGACCTGGTGGCCGGGAAGGAAAGCGGCCAGCAGGTCAACCCCATACATTCAGCGGGTTGACCTGGTGGCCGGGAAGGAAAGCGGCCAGCAGGTCAACCCCATACATTCAGCGGGTTGACCTGGTGGCCGGGAAGGAAAGCGGCCAGCAGGTCAACCCCATACATTCAGCGGGTTGACCTGGTGGCCGGGAAGGAAAGCGGCCAGCAGGTCAACCCCATACATTCAGCGGGTTGACCTGGTGGCCGGGAAGAAAAGCGGCCAGCAGGTCAACCCCATACATTCAGCGGGTTGACCTGGTGGCCGGGAAGGAAAGCGGCCAGCAGGTCAACCCCATACATTCAGCGGGTTGACCTGGTGGCCGGGAAGGAAAGCGGCCAGCAGGTCAACCCCATACATTCAGCGGGTTGACCTGGTGGCCGGGAAGAAAAGCGGCCAGCAGGTCAACCCCATACATTCAGCGGGTTGACCTGGTGGCCGGGAAGGAAAGCGGCCAGCAGGTCAACCCCATACATTCAGCGGGTTGACCTGGTGGCCGGGAAGGAAAGCGGCCACCAGGTCAACCCCATACAGGCAGCGGGTTGACCTGGTGGCCCGAAAGCAAACCGGCCACCAGGTCAACCCGGAGCCTGCCCCCGCGGGCAGGGGCCGGCATACCCCCGTCCGTCCGGGGTCGCCCTGCCCCGGGCTCCGGGCTTAAGTCCCGAGCGGCCACCAGGTCAACCCGGAGCCTGCCCCCGCGGGCAGGGGCCGGCGGACCCCCGTCCGTCCGGGGTCGCCCTGCCCCGGGCTCCGGGCTTATTCCCCGTCCGGCCACCAGGTCAACCCGGAGCCTGCCCCCGCGGGCAGGGGCCAGGCGGAGCCCCGTCCGTCCGGGGTCGCCCTGCCCCGGGCTCCGGGCTTAAGTCCCGAGCGGCCACCAGGTCAACCCGGAGCCAGCCCCCGCGGGCAGGGGCCGGCGGAGCCCCGTCCGTCCGGGGTCGCCCTGCCCCGGGCTCCGGGCTTAATTCCCGTCCGGCCACCAGGTCAACCCGGAGCCTGCCCCCGCGGGCAGGGGCCAGGCGGACCCCCGTCTGTCCGGGGTCGCCCTGCCCCGGGCTCCGGGCTTAATTCTCCTCCGGCCACCAGGTCAACCCGGAGCCTGCCCCCGCGGGCAGGGGC
>NC_134261.1:10335708-10338208 GCF_965152275.1 Natator depressus
TGGTGTCCCGGGGGGACTTAGACATTTTTTTCAGCCTTTTCCTCCGGGTTGACCTGGTGTCCCGGGGGGACTTAGACTTTTTTTCAGCCTTTTCCTCCGGGTTGACCTGGTGTCCCGGGGGGACTTAGACATTTTTTTCAGCCTTTTCCTCCGGGTTGACCTGGTGTCCCGGGGGGACTTAGACATTTTTTTCAGCCTTTTCCTCCGGGCTGACCTGGTGGCCGAGCGTCTCGCCGTCCGCGGCCGGAGCTAGAGATGCCCCCCCCCCCAGGCCAGCCTGCGAAGCCGCGGCCAGGATCGGGCCCCTGGAAGTCTGACTAAAAATTTTCACCGACCCCAAAAACGGTTAGGGGGGGCCTCATAAAGCCTCCGGAGCGAAAAAAAAAAAAACGGAAAAAAGGATCGGGCCCACCCGAGGCAGGGGAGTCAGTAAGGGAAAGGGGACGAGGCGGCCCGGAGCCGGGTGCCCGGAGCCGGGTGCCGGCGGCCAGGATCGGGCCCCTGGAAGTCTGAAAAATTTTTTTCACCGACCCCCAAAGTGGTATTGGGGGGGGCTCATAAAGCCTCCGGAGCGAAAAAAAAAAAAAACGGAAAAAAGGATCGGGCCCACCCGAGGCAGGGGAGTCAGTAAGGGAAAGGGGACGAGGCGGCCCGGAGCCGGGTGCCCGGAGCCGGGTGCCCGCGGCCAGGATCGGGCCCCTGGAAGTCTGAAAAAAATTTTTTCACCGACCCCCAAAGTGGTGTTGGGGGGGGCTCACGAAGCCTCCGGAGCGGAAAAAAAAAAACGGAAAAAAGGATCGGGCCCACCCGAGGCAGCGGAGTCAGTAAGGGAAAGGGGACGAGGCGGCCCGGAGCCGGGTGCCCGGAGCCGGGTGCCCGCGGCCAGGATCGGGCCCCTGGAAGTCTGAAAAAAAAATTTTCACCGACCCCCAAAGGGGTGTTGGGGGGGGGCTCATGAAGCCTCCGGAGCGAAAAAAAAAAACGGAAAAAAGGATCGGGCCCACCCGAGGCAGGGGAGTCAGTAAGGGAAAGGGGACGAGGCGGACCGGAGCCGAGTGCCTACGGCCATACCGGACGGAAGGCCCCCGATCCCGTCCGATCTCGGAAGGTAAACCGTCCCGGGCCTGGCTAGTACTTGGATGGGTGACCGCCTGGGAATCCCAGGTGCCGTAGGCAGCTTTTCCCGCTGCGAGCCAGCTCTCTCCTTTTCTGGGGAACAAGGGCAGGGTCGCCCTGCCAGGGGCCCTGGGGCTGAAGTCCCTGCCGGCCACCAGGTCAACCCGGAGCCTGCCCCTCTGCGGCCAGCAGGTCAACCCCATACCGGCAGGGGGTTGACCTGGTGGCCGGGAAGCAGAGCGGCCAGCAGGTCAACCCCATACATTCAGCGGGTTGACCTGGTGGACGGGAAGGAAAGCGGCCAGCAGGTCAACCCCATACTTTCAGCGGGTTGACCTGGTGGCCGGGAAGGAAAGCGGCCAGCAGGTCAACCCCATACATTCAGCGGGTTGACCTGGTGGCCGGGAAGGAAAGCGGCCAGCAGGTCAACCCCATACATTCAGCGGGTTGACCTGGTGGCCGGGAAGGAAAGCGGCCAGCAGGTCAACCCCATACATTCAGCGGGTTGACCTGGTGGCCGGGAAGGAAAGCGGCCAGCAGGTCAACCCCATACATTCAGCGGGTTGACCTGGTGGCCGGGAAGGAAAGCGGCCAGCAGGTCAACCCCATACATTCAGCGGGTTGACCTGGTGGCCCGAAAGCAAACCGGCCACCAGGTCAACCCGGAGCCTGCCCCCGCGGGCAGGGGCCAAGCGGACCCCCCTCCGCCCGGGCTTGCCCTGCTCCGAGCCGGGGCTTAATCCCCGTCCGGCCACCAGGTCAACCCGGAGCCTGCCCCTCTGCGGCCAGCAGGTCAACCCCATGCCGGCAGCGGGTTGACCTGGTGGCCGGGAAGGAAAGCGGCCACCAGGTCAACCCCATACTTTCAGCGGGTTGACCTGGTGGCCGGGAAGGAAAGCGGCCACCAGGTCAACCCCATACTTTCAGCGGGTTGACCTGGTGGCCGGGAAGGAAAGCGGCCAGCAGGTCAACCCCATACATTCAGCGGGTTGACCTGGTGGCCGGGAAGGAAAGCGGCCAGCAGGTCAACCCCATACATTCAGCGGGTTGACCTGGTGGCCGGGAAGGAAAGCGGCCACCAGGTCAACCCCATACAGGCAGCGGGTTGACCTGGTGGCCCGAAAGCAAACCGGCCACCAGGTCAACCCGGAGCCTGCCCCCGCGGGCAGGGGCCGGCATACCCCCGTCCGTCCGGGGTCGCCCTGCCCCGGGCTCCGGGCTTAAGTCCCGAGCGGCCACCAGGTCAACCCGGAGCCTGCCCCCGCGGGCAGGGGCCGGCGGACCCCCGTCCGTCCGGGGTCGCCCTGCCCCGGGCTCCGGGCTTATTCCCCGTCCGGCCACCAGGTCAACCCGGAGCCTGCCCCCGCGGGCAGGGGCCAGGCGG
>NC_134261.1:10350708-10353208 GCF_965152275.1 Natator depressus
TTGGCGACCCCATCCGGACTTCCGTGAGACTGCCGGCCATCAGGTCAACCCGTCACTTTGAATGGGGTTGACCTGATGGCCGAGCAGGGACTTAGACATTTTTTCAGCCTTTTCCTCGGGGTTGACCTGGTGTCCCGGGGGGACTTAGACATTTTTTTCAGCCTTTTCCTCCGGGTTGACCTGGTGTCCCGGGGGGACTTAGACATTTTTTCAGCCTTTTCCTCCGGGTTGACCTGGTGTCCCGGGGGGACTTAGACTTTTTTTCAGCCTTTTCCTCCGGGTTGACCTGGTGTCCCGGGGGGACTTAGACTTTTTTTCAGCCTTTTCCTCCGGGTTGACCTGGTGTCCCGGGGGGACTTAGACATTTTTTTCAGCCTTTTCCTCCGGGTTGACCTGGTGTCCCGGGGGGACTTAGACTTTTTTTCAGCCTTTTCCTCCGGGTTGACCTGGTGTCCCGGGGGGACTTAGACTTTTTTTCAGCCTTTTCCTCCGGGTTGACCTGGTGTCCCGGGGGGACTTAGACTTTTTTTCAGCCTTTTCCTCCGGGTTGACCTGGTGTCCCGGGGGGACTTAGACTTTTTTTCAGCCTTTTCCTCCGGGTTGACCTGGTGTCCCGGGGGGACTTAGACATTTTTTTCAGCCTTTTCCTCCGGGTTGACCTGGTGTCCCGGGGGGACTTAGACTTTTTTTCAGCCTTTTCCTCCGGGTTGACCTGGTGTCCCGGGGGGACTTAGACATTTTTTTCAGCCTTTTCCTCCGGGTTGACCTGGTGTCCCGGGGGGACTTAGACATTTTTTTCAGCCTTTTCCTCCGGGCTGACCTGGTGGCCGAGCGTCTCGCCGTCCGCGGCCGGAGCTAGAGATGCCCCCCCCCCCAGGCCAGCCTGCGAAGCCGCGGCCAGGATCGGGCCCCTGGAAGTCTGACTAAAAATTTTCACCGACCCCAAAAACGGTTAGGGGGGGCCTCATAAAGCCTCCGGAGCGAAAAAAAAAAAAACGGAAAAAAGGATCGGGCCCACCCGAGGCAGGGGAGTCAGTAAGGGAAAGGGGACGAGGCGGCCCGGAGCCGGGTGCCCGGAGCCGGGTGCCGGCGGCCAGGATCGGGCCCCTGGAAGTCTGAAAAATTTTTTTCACCGACCCCCAAAGTGGTATTGGGGGGGGGCTCATAAAGCCTCCGGAGCGAAAAAAAAAAAAAACGGAAAAAAGGATCGGGCCCACCCGAGGCAGGGGAGTCAGTAAGGGAAAGGGGACGAGGCGGCCCGGAGCCGGGTGCCCGGAGCCGGGTGCCCGCGGCCAGGATCGGGCCCCTGGAAGTCTGAAAAAAATTTTTTCACCGACCCCCAAAGTGGTGTTGGGGGGGGCTCACGAAGCCTCCGGAGCGGAAAAAAAAAAACGGAAAAAAGGATCGGGCCCACCCGAGGCAGCGGAGTCAGTAAGGGAAAGGGGACGAGGCGGCCCGGAGCCGGGTGCCCGGAGCCGGGTGCCCGCGGCCAGGATCGGGCCCCTGGAAGTCTGAAAAAAAAATTTTCACCGACCCCCAAAGGGGTGTTGGGGGGGGGCTCATGAAGCCTCCGGAGCGAAAAAAAAAAACGGAAAAAAGGATCGGGCCCACCCGAGGCAGGGGAGTCAGTAAGGGAAAGGGGACGAGGCGGACCGGAGCCGAGTGCCTACGGCCATACCGGACGGAAGGCCCCCGATCCCGTCCGATCTCGGAAGGTAAACCGTCCCGGGCCTGGCTAGTACTTGGATGGGTGACCGCCTGGGAATCCCAGGTGCCGTAGGCAGCTTTTCCCGCTGCGAGCCAGCTCTCTCCTTTTCTGGGGAACAAGGGCAGGGTCGCCCTGCCAGGGGCCCTGGGGCTGAAGTCCCTGCCGGCCACCAGGTCAACCCGGAGCCTGCCCCTCTGCGGCCAGCAGGTCAACCCCATACCGGCAGGGGGTTGACCTGGTGGCCGGGAAGCAGAGCGGCCAGCAGGTCAACCCCATACATTCAGCGGGTTGACCTGGTGGACGGGAAGGAAAGCGGCCAGCAGGTCAACCCCATACTTTCAGCGGGTTGACCTGGTGGCCGGGAAGGAAAGCGGCCAGCAGGTCAACCCCATACATTCAGCGGGTTGACCTGGTGGCCGGGAAGGAAAGCGGCCAGCAGGTCAACCCCATACATTCAGCGGGTTGACCTGGTGGCCGGGAAGGAAAGCGGCCAGCAGGTCAACCCCATACATTCAGCGGGTTGACCTGGTGGCCGGGAAGGAAAGCGGCCAGCAGGTCAACCCCATACATTCAGCGGGTTGACCTGGTGGCCGGGAAGGAAAGCGGCCAGCAGGTCAACCCCATACATTCAGCGGGTTGACCTGGTGGCCCGAAAGCAAACCGGCCACCAGGTCAACCCGGAGCCTGCCCCCGCGGGCAGGGGCCAAGCGGACCCCCCTCCGCCCGGGCTTGCCCTGCTCCGAGCCGGGGCTTAATCCCCGTCCGGCCACCAGGTCAACCCGGAGCCTGCCC
>NC_134261.1:10365708-10370708 GCF_965152275.1 Natator depressus
AGGGCGGTACGTGGGTCCCACCGACAGCCGACGGAGGCTCCAGCACCCGGGGCCCGCGCCCCGGAGCGTGCCTGGAGAAGGACCGTCGGGCACGGCGGGGGACCGCAGCGCGCCCCTGCTCGCTCTCGCGACGTGTTTGGCCCTGCCGAGCCTCGCGGCTCCCTGGGTTTTCAGACCCCTGGGTGGGCTGCCGGAGCCGCTCGACCTCGCAGGGCGGAGATCTCGGCCGGCTGGCCCCACGGCGCGGAGGGCCGGGCACGCGCCCGGGCCCCCCCCCAAAGGAGGAAAGTCCCAATCGGCCCCAGGATCCGGGGACGCGAAGAGGAAGAGGGACCCGATCCGCCTGAACGCCAGACGCCCCCTGCGGTCGGGGGCGCCGGCCCGCGAAGGACCCTTCCCGTCGCGAACGTGAGCGCCACATCGATCGGAAGGCGAGAGAGGAGCGGGCCCCCCCTCCCTCCGGGGGGCGCCGACAGTCGGAGTTCGCATCCCGGCCACCGGGCCTGCACCGGGGGTGCGAGGGGACGACGGGGTCCCCGGAGGAAAAGAGCCGGAAAAGGGGGGGCTCGGGGGGGCCGGGGGCCGCCCCACCTGCCAACGTGCCCCTGTCCCCCCTCACAAGATCGGGTACAACGCGCAGATTGGTCCCCGAGGCTCATCTCTGGTTCTCACAGGTTCCGAAAAACCTGTTCTCAGAAATCTCCTCGCACCCGTCAAAATGAACTAGTCGAAAAATCCAACCGCCAATTTAGGGGGACCAATCTGAAATCCTATCCGACCTCCTGGTTCTCTCGGTCGGCCGAGGGCACTTTTGGCGACCCCATCCGGACTTCCGTGAGACTGCCGGCCATCAGGTCAACCCGTCACTTTGAATGGGGTTGACCTGATGGCCGAGCAGGGACTTAGACATTTTTTCAGCCTTTTCCTCGGGGTTGACCTGGTGTCCCGGGGGGACTTAGACATTTTTTTCAGCCTTTTCCTCCGGGTTGACCTGGTGTCCCGGGGGGACTTAGACATTTTTTCAGCCTTTTCCTCCGGGTTGACCTGGTGTCCCGGGGGGACTTAGACTTTTTTTCAGCCTTTTCCTCCGGGTTGACCTGGTGTCCCGGGGGGACTTAGACTTTTTTTCAGCCTTTTCCTCCGGGTTGACCTGGTGTCCCGGGGGGACTTAGACATTTTTTTCAGCCTTTTCCTCCGGGTTGACCTGGTGTCCCGGGGGGACTTAGACTTTTTTTCAGCCTTTTCCTCCGGGTTGACCTGGTGTCCCGGGGGGACTTAGACTTTTTTTCAGCCTTTTCCTCCGGGTTGACCTGGTGTCCCGGGGGGACTTAGACTTTTTTTCAGCCTTTTCCTCCGGGTTGACCTGGTGTCCCGGGGGGACTTAGACTTTTTTTCAGCCTTTTCCTCCGGGTTGACCTGGTGTCCCGGGGGGACTTAGACATTTTTTTCAGCCTTTTCCTCCGGGTTGACCTGGTGTCCCGGGGGGACTTAGACTTTTTTTCAGCCTTTTCCTCCGGGTTGACCTGGTGTCCCGGGGGGACTTAGACATTTTTTTCAGCCTTTTCCTCCGGGTTGACCTGGTGTCCCGGGGGGACTTAGACATTTTTTTCAGCCTTTTCCTCCGGGCTGACCTGGTGGCCGAGCGTCTCGCCGTCCGCGGCCGGAGCTAGAGATGCCCCCCCCCCCAGGCCAGCCTGCGAAGCCGCGGCCAGGATCGGGCCCCTGGAAGTCTGACTAAAAATTTTCACCGACCCCAAAAACGGTTAGGGGGGGCCTCATAAAGCCTCCGGAGCGAAAAAAAAAAAAACGGAAAAAAGGATCGGGCCCACCCGAGGCAGGGGAGTCAGTAAGGGAAAGGGGACGAGGCGGCCCGGAGCCGGGTGCCCGGAGCCGGGTGCCGGCGGCCAGGATCGGGCCCCTGGAAGTCTGAAAAATTTTTTTCACCGACCCCCAAAGTGGTATTGGGGGGGGCTCATAAAGCCTCCGGAGCGAAAAAAAAAAAAAACGGAAAAAAGGATCGGGCCCACCCGAGGCAGGGGAGTCAGTAAGGGAAAGGGGACGAGGCGGCCCGGAGCCGGGTGCCCGGAGCCGGGTGCCCGCGGCCAGGATCGGGCCCCTGGAAGTCTGAAAAAAATTTTTTCACCGACCCCCAAAGTGGTGTTGGGGGGGGCTCACGAAGCCTCCGGAGCGGAAAAAAAAAAACGGAAAAAAGGATCGGGCCCACCCGAGGCAGCGGAGTCAGTAAGGGAAAGGGGACGAGGCGGCCCGGAGCCGGGTGCCCGGAGCCGGGTGCCCGCGGCCAGGATCGGGCCCCTGGAAGTCTGAAAAAAAAATTTTCACCGACCCCCAAAGGGGTGTTGGGGGGGGGCTCATGAAGCCTCCGGAGCGAAAAAAAAAAAACGGAAAAAAGGATCGGGCCCACCCGAGGCAGGGGAGTCAGTAAGGGAAAGGGGACGAGGCGGACCGGAGCCGAGTGCCTACGGCCATACCGGACGGAAGGCCCCCGATCCCGTCCGATCTCGGAAGGTAAACCGTCCCGGGCCTGGCTAGTACTTGGATGGGTGACCGCCTGGGAATCCCAGGTGCCGTAGGCAGCTTTTCCCGCTGCGAGCCAGCTCTCTCCTTTTCTGGGGAACAAGGGCAGGGTCGCCCTGCCAGGGGCCCTGGGGCTGAAGTCCCTGCCGGCCACCAGGTCAACCCGGAGCCTGCCCCTCTGCGGCCAGCAGGTCAACCCCATACCGGCAGGGGGTTGACCTGGTGGCCGGGAAGCAGAGCGGCCAGCAGGTCAACCCCATACATTCAGCGGGTTGACCTGGTGGACGGGAAGGAAAGCGGCCAGCAGGTCAACCCCATACATTCAGCGGGTTGACCTGGTGGCCGGGAAGGAAAGCGGCCAGCAGGTCAACCCCATACATTCAGCGGGTTGACCTGGTGGCCGGGAAGGAAAGCGGCCAGCAGGTCAACCCCATACATTCAGCGGGTTGACCTGGTGGCCGGGAAGGAAAGCGGCCAGCAGGTCAACCCCATACATTCAGCGGGTTGACCTGGTGGCCGGGAAGGAAAGCGGCCAGCAGGTCAACCCCATACATTCAGCGGGTTGACCTGGTGGCCGGGAAGGAAAGCGGCCAGCAGGTCAACCCCATACATTCAGCGGGTTGACCTGGTGGCCGGGAAGAAAAGCGGCCAGCAGGTCAACCCCATACATTCAGCGGGTTGACCTGGTGGCCGGGAAGGAAAGCGGCCAGCAGGTCAACCCCATACATTCAGCGGGTTGACCTGGTGGCCGGGAAGGAAAGCGGCCACCAGGTCAACCCCATACAGGCAGCGGGTTGACCTGGTGGCCCGAAAGCAAACCGGCCACCAGGTCAACCCGGAGCCTGCCCCCGCGGGCAGGGGCCGGCATACCCCCGTCCGTCCGGGGTCGCCCTGCCCCGGGCTCCGGGCTTAAGTCCCGAGCGGCCACCAGGTCAACCCGGAGCCTGCCCCCGCGGGCAGGGGCCGGCGGACCCCCGTCCGTCCGGGGTCGCCCTGCCCCGGGCTCCGGGCTTATTCCCCGTCCGGCCACCAGGTCAACCCGGAGCCTGCCCCCGCGGGCAGGGGCCAGGCGGAGCCCCGTCCGTCCGGGGTCGCCCTGCCCCGGGCTCCGGGCTTAAGTCCCGAGCGGCCACCAGGTCAACCCGGAGCCAGCCCCCGCGGGCAGGGGCCGGCGGAGCCCCGTCCGTCCGGGGTCGCCCTGCCCCGGGCTCCGGGCTTAATTCCCGTCCGGCCACCAGGTCAACCCGGAGCCTGCCCCCGCGGGCAGGGGCCAGGCGGACCCCCGTCTGTCCGGGGTCGCCCTGCCCCGGGCTCCGGGCTTAATTCTCCTCCGGCCACCAGGTCAACCCGGAGCCTGCCCCCGCGGGCAGGGGCCAGGCGGACCCCCGTCCGTCCGGGGTCGCCCTGCCCCGGGCTCCGGGCTTAATTCTCCTCCGGCCACCAGGTCAACCCGGAGCCTGCCCCCGCGGGCAGGGGCCGGCGGAGCCCCGTCCGTCCGGGGTCGCCCTGCCCCGGGCTCCGGGCTTAATTCCCGTCCGGCCACCAGGTCAACCCGGAGCCTGCCCCCGCGGGCAGGGGCCAGGCGGACCCCCGTCTGTCCGGGGTCGCCCTGCCCCGGGCTCCGGGCTTAATTCTCCTCCGGCCACCAGGTCAACCCGGAGCCTGCCCCCGCGGGCAGGGGCCAGGCGGACCCCCGTCCGTCCGGGGTCGCCCTGCCCCGGGCTCCGGGCTTAATTCTCCTCCGGCCACCAGGTCAACCCGGAGCCTGCCCCCGCGGGCAGGGGCCGGCATACCCCCGTCCGTCCGGGGTCGCCCTGCCCCGGGCTCCGGGCTTAATTCCCGTCCGGCCACCAGGTCAACCCGGAGCCTGCCCCCGCGGGCAGGGGCCAGGCGGACCCCCGTCCGTCCGGGGTCGCCCTGCCCCGGGCTCCGGGCTTAATTCTCCTCCGGCCACCAGGTCAACCCGGAGCCTGCCCCCGCGGGCAGGGGCCGGCATACCCCCGTCCGTCCGGGGTCGCCCTGCCCCGGGCTCCGGGCTTAATTCCCGTCCGGCCACCAGGTCAACCCGGAGCCTGCCCCCGCGGGCAGGGGCCAGGCGGACCCCCGTCCGTCCGGGGTCGCCCTGCCCCGGGCTCCGGGCTTAATTCTCCTCCGGCCACCAGGTCAACCCGGAGCCTGCCCCCGCGGGCAGGGGCCGGCATACCCCCGTCCGTCCGGGGTCGCCCTGCCCCGGGCTCCGGGCTTAATTCCCGTCCGGCCACCAGGTCAACCCGGAGCCTGCCCCCGCGGGCAGGGGCCAGGCGGACCCCCGTCCGTCCGGGGTCGCCCTGCCCCGGGCTCCGGGCTTAATTCTCCTCCGGCCACCAGGTCAACCCGGAGCCTGCCCCCGCGGGCAGGGGCCGGCGGAGCCCCGTCCGTCCGGGGTCGCCCTGCCCCGGGCTCCGGGCTTAATTCCCGTCCGGCCA
>NC_134261.1:10380708-10385708 GCF_965152275.1 Natator depressus
GGAGGAGGCCGCGGCCGCCTTCCAGGCAACCCGCTAGAGAAGAAGTCGGCGACCCAGACAGGGAGGGCGGCAGGGGTTACTGAGGCTCCAGCGAGAGGGCGGTACGTGGGTCCCACCGACAGCCGACGGAGGCTCCAGCACCCGGGGCCCGCGCCCCGGAGCGTGCCTGGAGAAGGACCGTCGGGCACGGCGGGGGACCGCAGCGCGCCCCTGCTCGCTCTCGCGACGTGTTTGGCCCTGCCGAGCCTCGCGGCTCCCTGGGTTTTCAGACCCCTGGGTGGGCTGCCGGAGCCGCTCGACCTCGCAGGGCGGAGATCTCGGCCGGCTGGCCCCACGGCGCGGAGGGCCGGGCACGCGCCCGGGCCCCCCCCCAAAGGAGGAAAGTCCCAATCGGCCCCAGGATCCGGGGACGCGAAGAGGAAGAGGGACCCGATCCGCCTGAACGCCAGACGCCCCCTGCGGTCGGGGGCGCCGGCCCGCGAAGGACCCTTCCCGTCGCGAACGTGAGCGCCACATCGATCGGAAGGCGAGAGAGGAGCGGGCCCCCCCTCCCTCCGGGGGGCGCCGACAGTCGGAGTTCGCATCCCGGCCACCGGGCCTGCACCGGGGGTGCGAGGGGACGACGGGGTCCCCGGAGGAAAAGAGCCGGAAAAGGGGGGGCTCGGGGGGGCCGGGGGCCGCCCCACCTGCCAACGTGCCCCTGTCCCCCCTCACAAGATCGGGTACAACGCGCAGATTGGTCCCCGAGGCTCATCTCTGGTTCTCACAGGTTCCGAAAAACCTGTTCTCAGAAATCTCCTCGCACCCGTCAAAATGAACTAGTCGAAAAATCCAACCGCCAATTTAGGGGGACCAATCTGAAATCCTATCCGACCTCCTGGTTCTCTCGGTCGGCCGAGGGCACTTTTGGCGACCCCATCCGGACTTCCGTGAGACTGCCGGCCATCAGGTCAACCCGTCACTTTGAATGGGGTTGACCTGATGGCCGAGCAGGGACTTAGACATTTTTTCAGCCTTTTCCTCGGGGTTGACCTGGTGTCCCGGGGGGACTTAGACATTTTTTTCAGCCTTTTCCTCCGGGTTGACCTGGTGTCCCGGGGGGACTTAGACATTTTTTCAGCCTTTTCCTCCGGGTTGACCTGGTGTCCCGGGGGGACTTAGACTTTTTTTCAGCCTTTTCCTCCGGGTTGACCTGGTGTCCCGGGGGGACTTAGACTTTTTTTCAGCCTTTTCCTCCGGGTTGACCTGGTGTCCCGGGGGGACTTAGACATTTTTTTCAGCCTTTTCCTCCGGGTTGACCTGGTGTCCCGGGGGGACTTAGACTTTTTTTCAGCCTTTTCCTCCGGGTTGACCTGGTGTCCCGGGGGGACTTAGACTTTTTTTCAGCCTTTTCCTCCGGGTTGACCTGGTGTCCCGGGGGGACTTAGACTTTTTTTCAGCCTTTTCCTCCGGGTTGACCTGGTGTCCCGGGGGGACTTAGACTTTTTTTCAGCCTTTTCCTCCGGGTTGACCTGGTGTCCCGGGGGGACTTAGACATTTTTTTCAGCCTTTTCCTCCGGGTTGACCTGGTGTCCCGGGGGGACTTAGACTTTTTTTCAGCCTTTTCCTCCGGGTTGACCTGGTGTCCCGGGGGGACTTAGACATTTTTTTCAGCCTTTTCCTCCGGGTTGACCTGGTGTCCCGGGGGGACTTAGACATTTTTTTCAGCCTTTTCCTCCGGGCTGACCTGGTGGCCGAGCGTCTCGCCGTCCGCGGCCGGAGCTAGAGATGCCCCCCCCCCCAGGCCAGCCTGCGAAGCCGCGGCCAGGATCGGGCCCCTGGAAGTCTGACTAAAAATTTTCACCGACCCCAAAAACGGTTAGGGGGGGCCTCATAAAGCCTCCGGAGCGAAAAAAAAAAAAACGGAAAAAAGGATCGGGCCCACCCGAGGCAGGGGAGTCAGTAAGGGAAAGGGGACGAGGCGGCCCGGAGCCGGGTGCCCGGAGCCGGGTGCCGGCGGCCAGGATCGGGCCCCTGGAAGTCTGAAAAATTTTTTTCACCGACCCCCAAAGTGGTATTGGGGGGGGCTCATAAAGCCTCCGGAGCGAAAAAAAAAAAAAACGGAAAAAAGGATCGGGCCCACCCGAGGCAGGGGAGTCAGTAAGGGAAAGGGGACGAGGCGGCCCGGAGCCGGGTGCCCGGAGCCGGGTGCCCGCGGCCAGGATCGGGCCCCTGGAAGTCTGAAAAAAATTTTTTCACCGACCCCCAAAGTGGTGTTGGGGGGGGCTCACGAAGCCTCCGGAGCGGAAAAAAAAAAACGGAAAAAAGGATCGGGCCCACCCGAGGCAGCGGAGTCAGTAAGGGAAAGGGGACGAGGCGGCCCGGAGCCGGGTGCCCGGAGCCGGGTGCCCGCGGCCAGGATCGGGCCCCTGGAAGTCTGAAAAAAAAATTTTCACCGACCCCCAAAGGGGTGTTGGGGGGGGGCTCATGAAGCCTCCGGAGCGAAAAAAAAAAACGGAAAAAAGGATCGGGCCCACCCGAGGCAGGGGAGTCAGTAAGGGAAAGGGGACGAGGCGGACCGGAGCCGAGTGCCTACGGCCATACCGGACGGAAGGCCCCCGATCCCGTCCGATCTCGGAAGGTAAACCGTCCCGGGCCTGGCTAGTACTTGGATGGGTGACCGCCTGGGAATCCCAGGTGCCGTAGGCAGCTTTTCCCGCTGCGAGCCAGCTCTCTCCTTTTCTGGGGAACAAGGGCAGGGTCGCCCTGCCAGGGGCCCTGGGGCTGAAGTCCCTGCCGGCCACCAGGTCAACCCGGAGCCTGCCCCTCTGCGGCCAGCAGGTCAACCCCATACCGGCAGGGGGTTGACCTGGTGGCCGGGAAGCAGAGCGGCCAGCAGGTCAACCCCATACATTCAGCGGGTTGACCTGGTGGACGGGAAGGAAAGCGGCCAGCAGGTCAACCCCATACTTTCAGCGGGTTGACCTGGTGGCCGGGAAGGAAAGCGGCCAGCAGGTCAACCCCATACATTCAGCGGGTTGACCTGGTGGCCGGGAAGGAAAGCGGCCAGCAGGTCAACCCCATACATTCAGCGGGTTGACCTGGTGGCCGGGAAGGAAAGCGGCCAGCAGGTCAACCCCATACATTCAGCGGGTTGACCTGGTGGCCGGGAAGGAAAGCGGCCAGCAGGTCAACCCCATACATTCAGCGGGTTGACCTGGTGGCCGGGAAGGAAAGCGGCCAGCAGGTCAACCCCATACATTCAGCGGGTTGACCTGGTGGCCCGAAAGCAAACCGGCCACCAGGTCAACCCGGAGCCTGCCCCCGCGGGCAGGGGCCAAGCGGACCCCCCTCCGCCCGGGCTTGCCCTGCTCCGAGCCGGGGCTTAATCCCCGTCCGGCCACCAGGTCAACCCGGAGCCTGCCCCTCTGCGGCCAGCAGGTCAACCCCATGCCGGCAGCGGGTTGACCTGGTGGCCGGGAAGGAAAGCGGCCACCAGGTCAACCCCATACTTTCAGCGGGTTGACCTGGTGGCCGGGAAGGAAAGCGGCCACCAGGTCAACCCCATACTTTCAGCGGGTTGACCTGGTGGCCGGGAAGGAAAGCGGCCAGCAGGTCAACCCCATACATTCAGCGGGTTGACCTGGTGGCCGGGAAGGAAAGCGGCCAGCAGGTCAACCCCATACATTCAGCGGGTTGACCTGGTGGCCGGGAAGGAAAGCGGCCAGCAGGTCAACCCCATACATTCAGCGGGTTGACCTGGTGGCCGGGAAGGAAAGCGGCCAGCAGGTCAACCCCATACATTCAGCGGGTTGACCTGGTGGCCGGGAAGGAAAGCGGCCAGCAGGTCAACCCCATACATTCAGCGGGTTGACCTGGTGGCCGGGAAGGAAAGCGGCCAGCAGGTCAACCCCATACATTCAGCGGGTTGACCTGGTGGCCGGGAAGGAAAGCGGCCAGCAGGTCAACCCCATACATTCAGCGGGTTGACCTGGTGGCCGGGAAGAAAAGCGGCCAGCAGGTCAACCCCATACATTCAGCGGGTTGACCTGGTGGCCGGGAAGGAAAGCGGCCAGCAGGTCAACCCCATACATTCAGCGGGTTGACCTGGTGGCCGGGAAGGAAAGCGGCCACCAGGTCAACCCCATACAGGCAGCGGGTTGACCTGGTGGCCCGAAAGCAAACCGGCCACCAGGTCAACCCGGAGCCTGCCCCCGCGGGCAGGGGCCGGCATACCCCCGTCCGTCCGGGGTCGCCCTGCCCCGGGCTCCGGGCTTAAGTCCCGAGCGGCCACCAGGTCAACCCGGAGCCTGCCCCCGCGGGCAGGGGCCGGCGGACCCCCGTCCGTCCGGGGTCGCCCTGCCCCGGGCTCCGGGCTTATTCCCCGTCCGGCCACCAGGTCAACCCGGAGCCTGCCCCCGCGGGCAGGGGCCAGGCGGAGCCCCGTCCGTCCGGGGTCGCCCTGCCCCGGGCTCCGGGCTTAAGTCCCGAGCGGCCACCAGGTCAACCCGGAGCCAGCCCCCGCGGGCAGGGGCCGGCGGAGCCCCGTCCGTCCGGGGTCGCCCTGCCCCGGGCTCCGGGCTTAATTCCCGTCCGGCCACCAGGTCAACCCGGAGCCTGCCCCCGCGGGCAGGGGCCAGGCGGACCCCCGTCTGTCCGGGGTCGCCCTGCCCCGGGCTCCGGGCTTAATTCTCCTCCGGCCACCAGGTCAACCCGGAGCCTGCCCCCGCGGGCAGGGGCCAGGCGGACCCCCGTCCGTCCGGGGTCGCCCTGCCCCGGGCTCCGGGCTTAATTCTCCTCCGGCCACCAGGTCAACCCGGAGCCTGCCCCCGCGGGCAGGGGCCGGCGGAGCCCCGTCCGTCCGGGGTCGCCCTGCCCCGGGCTCCGGGCTTAATTCCCGTCCGGCCACCAGGTCAACCCGGAGCCTGCCCCCGCGGGCAGGGGCCAGGCGGACCCCCGTCTGTCCGGGGTCGCCCTGCCCCGGGCTCCGGGCTTAATTCTCCTCCGGCCACCAGGTCAAC
>NC_134261.1:10398208-10400708 GCF_965152275.1 Natator depressus
TTTTCAGCCTTTTCCTCCGGGTTGACCTGGTGTCCCGGGGGGACTTAGACATTTTTTTCAGCCTTTTCCTCCGGGTTGACCTGGTGTCCCGGGGGGACTTAGACTTTTTTTCAGCCTTTTCCTCCGGGTTGACCTGGTGTCCCGGGGGGACTTAGACATTTTTTTCAGCCTTTTCCTCCGGGTTGACCTGGTGTCCCGGGGGGACTTAGACATTTTTTTCAGCCTTTTCCTCCGGGCTGACCTGGTGGCCGAGCGTCTCGCCGTCCGCGGCCGGAGCTAGAGATGCCCCCCCCCCCAGGCCAGCCTGCGAAGCCGCGGCCAGGATCGGGCCCCTGGAAGTCTGACTAAAAATTTTCACCGACCCCAAAAACGGTTAGGGGGGGCCTCATAAAGCCTCCGGAGCGAAAAAAAAAAAAACGGAAAAAAGGATCGGGCCCACCCGAGGCAGGGGAGTCAGTAAGGGAAAGGGGACGAGGCGGCCCGGAGCCGGGTGCCCGGAGCCGGGTGCCGGCGGCCAGGATCGGGCCCCTGGAAGTCTGAAAAATTTTTTTCACCGACCCCCAAAGTGGTATTGGGGGGGGCTCATAAAGCCTCCGGAGCGAAAAAAAAAAAAAACGGAAAAAAGGATCGGGCCCACCCGAGGCAGGGGAGTCAGTAAGGGAAAGGGGACGAGGCGGCCCGGAGCCGGGTGCCCGGAGCCGGGTGCCCGCGGCCAGGATCGGGCCCCTGGAAGTCTGAAAAAAATTTTTTCACCGACCCCCAAAGTGGTGTTGGGGGGGGCTCACGAAGCCTCCGGAGCGGAAAAAAAAAAACGGAAAAAAGGATCGGGCCCACCCGAGGCAGCGGAGTCAGTAAGGGAAAGGGGACGAGGCGGCCCGGAGCCGGGTGCCCGGAGCCGGGTGCCCGCGGCCAGGATCGGGCCCCTGGAAGTCTGAAAAAAAAATTTTCACCGACCCCCAAAGGGGTGTTGGGGGGGGGCTCATGAAGCCTCCGGAGCGAAAAAAAAAAAAACGGAAAAAAGGATCGGGCCCACCCGAGGCAGGGGAGTCAGTAAGGGAAAGGGGACGAGGCGGACCGGAGCCGAGTGCCTACGGCCATACCGGACGGAAGGCCCCCGATCCCGTCCGATCTCGGAAGGTAAACCGTCCCGGGCCTGGCTAGTACTTGGATGGGTGACCGCCTGGGAATCCCAGGTGCCGTAGGCAGCTTTTCCCGCTGCGAGCCAGCTCTCTCCTTTTCTGGGGAACAAGGGCAGGGTCGCCCTGCCAGGGGCCCTGGGGCTGAAGTCCCTGCCGGCCACCAGGTCAACCCGGAGCCTGCCCCTCTGCGGCCAGCAGGTCAACCCCATACCGGCAGGGGGTTGACCTGGTGGCCGGGAAGCAGAGCGGCCAGCAGGTCAACCCCATACATTCAGCGGGTTGACCTGGTGGACGGGAAGGAAAGCGGCCAGCAGGTCAACCCCATACTTTCAGCGGGTTGACCTGGTGGCCGGGAAGGAAAGCGGCCAGCAGGTCAACCCCATACATTCAGCGGGTTGACCTGGTGGCCGGGAAGGAAAGCGGCCAGCAGGTCAACCCCATACATTCAGCGGGTTGACCTGGTGGCCGGGAAGGAAAGCGGCCAGCAGGTCAACCCCATACATTCAGCGGGTTGACCTGGTGGCCGGGAAGGAAAGCGGCCAGCAGGTCAACCCCATACATTCAGCGGGTTGACCTGGTGGCCGGGAAGGAAAGCGGCCAGCAGGTCAACCCCATACATTCAGCGGGTTGACCTGGTGGCCCGAAAGCAAACCGGCCACCAGGTCAACCCGGAGCCTGCCCCCGCGGGCAGGGGCCAAGCGGACCCCCCTCCGCCCGGGCTTGCCCTGCTCCGAGCCGGGGCTTAATCCCCGTCCGGCCACCAGGTCAACCCGGAGCCTGCCCCTCTGCGGCCAGCAGGTCAACCCCATGCCGGCAGCGGGTTGACCTGGTGGCCGGGAAGGAAAGCGGCCACCAGGTCAACCCCATACTTTCAGCGGGTTGACCTGGTGGCCGGGAAGGAAAGCGGCCACCAGGTCAACCCCATACTTTCAGCGGGTTGACCTGGTGGCCGGGAAGGAAAGCGGCCAGCAGGTCAACCCCATACATTCAGCGGGTTGACCTGGTGGCCGGGAAGGAAAGCGGCCAGCAGGTCAACCCCATACATTCAGCGGGTTGACCTGGTGGCCGGGAAGGAAAGCGGCCAGCAGGTCAACCCCATACATTCAGCGGGTTGACCTGGTGGCCGGGAAGGAAAGCGGCCAGCAGGTCAACCCCATACATTCAGCGGGTTGACCTGGTGGCCGGGAAGGAAAGCGGCCAGCAGGTCAACCCCATACATTCAGCGGGTTGACCTGGTGGCCGGGAAGGAAAGCGGCCAGCAGGTCAACCCCATACATTCAGCGGGTTGACCTGGTGGCCGGGAAGGAAAGCGGCCAGCAGGTCAACCCCATACATTCAGCGGGTTGACCTGGTGGCCGGGA
>NC_134261.1:10413208-10418208 GCF_965152275.1 Natator depressus
TCCCCGGAGGAAAAGAGCCGGAAAAGGGGGGGCTCGGGGGGGCCGGGGGCCGCCCCACCTGCCAACGTGCCCCTGTCCCCCCTCACAAGATCGGGTACAACGCGCAGATTGGTCCCCGAGGCTCATCTCTGGTTCTCACAGGTTCCGAAAAACCTGTTCTCAGAAATCTCCTCGCACCCGTCAAAATGAACTAGTCGAAAAATCCAACCGCCAATTTAGGGGGACCAATCTGAAATCCTATCCGACCTCCTGGTTCTCTCGGTCGGCCGAGGGCACTTTTGGCGACCCCATCCGGACTTCCGTGAGACTGCCGGCCATCAGGTCAACCCGTCACTTTGAATGGGGTTGACCTGATGGCCGAGCAGGGACTTAGACATTTTTTCAGCCTTTTCCTCGGGGTTGACCTGGTGTCCCGGGGGGACTTAGACATTTTTTTCAGCCTTTTCCTCCGGGTTGACCTGGTGTCCCGGGGGGACTTAGACATTTTTTCAGCCTTTTCCTCCGGGTTGACCTGGTGTCCCGGGGGGACTTAGACTTTTTTTCAGCCTTTTCCTCCGGGTTGACCTGGTGTCCCGGGGGGACTTAGACTTTTTTTCAGCCTTTTCCTCCGGGTTGACCTGGTGTCCCGGGGGGACTTAGACATTTTTTTCAGCCTTTTCCTCCGGGTTGACCTGGTGTCCCGGGGGGACTTAGACTTTTTTTCAGCCTTTTCCTCCGGGTTGACCTGGTGTCCCGGGGGGACTTAGACTTTTTTTCAGCCTTTTCCTCCGGGTTGACCTGGTGTCCCGGGGGGACTTAGACTTTTTTTCAGCCTTTTCCTCCGGGTTGACCTGGTGTCCCGGGGGGACTTAGACTTTTTTTCAGCCTTTTCCTCCGGGTTGACCTGGTGTCCCGGGGGGACTTAGACATTTTTTTCAGCCTTTTCCTCCGGGTTGACCTGGTGTCCCGGGGGGACTTAGACTTTTTTTCAGCCTTTTCCTCCGGGTTGACCTGGTGTCCCGGGGGGACTTAGACATTTTTTTCAGCCTTTTCCTCCGGGTTGACCTGGTGTCCCGGGGGGACTTAGACATTTTTTTCAGCCTTTTCCTCCGGGCTGACCTGGTGGCCGAGCGTCTCGCCGTCCGCGGCCGGAGCTAGAGATGCCCCCCCCCCCAGGCCAGCCTGCGAAGCCGCGGCCAGGATCGGGCCCCTGGAAGTCTGACTAAAAATTTTCACCGACCCCAAAAACGGTTAGGGGGGGCCTCATAAAGCCTCCGGAGCGAAAAAAAAAAAAACGGAAAAAAGGATCGGGCCCACCCGAGGCAGGGGAGTCAGTAAGGGAAAGGGGACGAGGCGGCCCGGAGCCGGGTGCCCGGAGCCGGGTGCCGGCGGCCAGGATCGGGCCCCTGGAAGTCTGAAAAATTTTTTTCACCGACCCCCAAAGTGGTATTGGGGGGGGCTCATAAAGCCTCCGGAGCGAAAAAAAAAAAAAACGGAAAAAAGGATCGGGCCCACCCGAGGCAGGGGAGTCAGTAAGGGAAAGGGGACGAGGCGGCCCGGAGCCGGGTGCCCGGAGCCGGGTGCCCGCGGCCAGGATCGGGCCCCTGGAAGTCTGAAAAAAATTTTTTCACCGACCCCCAAAGTGGTGTTGGGGGGGGCTCACGAAGCCTCCGGAGCGGAAAAAAAAAAACGGAAAAAAGGATCGGGCCCACCCGAGGCAGCGGAGTCAGTAAGGGAAAGGGGACGAGGCGGCCCGGAGCCGGGTGCCCGGAGCCGGGTGCCCGCGGCCAGGATCGGGCCCCTGGAAGTCTGAAAAAAAAATTTTCACCGACCCCCAAAGGGGTGTTGGGGGGGGGCTCATGAAGCCTCCGGAGCGAAAAAAAAAAACGGAAAAAAGGATCGGGCCCACCCGAGGCAGGGGAGTCAGTAAGGGAAAGGGGACGAGGCGGACCGGAGCCGAGTGCCTACGGCCATACCGGACGGAAGGCCCCCGATCCCGTCCGATCTCGGAAGGTAAACCGTCCCGGGCCTGGCTAGTACTTGGATGGGTGACCGCCTGGGAATCCCAGGTGCCGTAGGCAGCTTTTCCCGCTGCGAGCCAGCTCTCTCCTTTTCTGGGGAACAAGGGCAGGGTCGCCCTGCCAGGGGCCCTGGGGCTGAAGTCCCTGCCGGCCACCAGGTCAACCCGGAGCCTGCCCCTCTGCGGCCAGCAGGTCAACCCCATACCGGCAGGGGGTTGACCTGGTGGCCGGGAAGCAGAGCGGCCAGCAGGTCAACCCCATACATTCAGCGGGTTGACCTGGTGGACGGGAAGGAAAGCGGCCAGCAGGTCAACCCCATACTTTCAGCGGGTTGACCTGGTGGCCGGGAAGGAAAGCGGCCAGCAGGTCAACCCCATACATTCAGCGGGTTGACCTGGTGGCCGGGAAGGAAAGCGGCCAGCAGGTCAACCCCATACATTCAGCGGGTTGACCTGGTGGCCGGGAAGGAAAGCGGCCAGCAGGTCAACCCCATACATTCAGCGGGTTGACCTGGTGGCCGGGAAGGAAAGCGGCCAGCAGGTCAACCCCATACATTCAGCGGGTTGACCTGGTGGCCGGGAAGGAAAGCGGCCAGCAGGTCAACCCCATACATTCAGCGGGTTGACCTGGTGGCCCGAAAGCAAACCGGCCACCAGGTCAACCCGGAGCCTGCCCCCGCGGGCAGGGGCCAAGCGGACCCCCCTCCGCCCGGGCTTGCCCTGCTCCGAGCCGGGGCTTAATCCCCGTCCGGCCACCAGGTCAACCCGGAGCCTGCCCCTCTGCGGCCAGCAGGTCAACCCCATGCCGGCAGCGGGTTGACCTGGTGGCCGGGAAGGAAAGCGGCCACCAGGTCAACCCCATACTTTCAGCGGGTTGACCTGGTGGCCGGGAAGGAAAGCGGCCACCAGGTCAACCCCATACTTTCAGCGGGTTGACCTGGTGGCCGGGAAGGAAAGCGGCCAGCAGGTCAACCCCATACATTCAGCGGGTTGACCTGGTGGCCGGGAAGGAAAGCGGCCAGCAGGTCAACCCCATACATTCAGCGGGTTGACCTGGTGGCCGGGAAGGAAAGCGGCCAGCAGGTCAACCCCATACATTCAGCGGGTTGACCTGGTGGCCGGGAAGGAAAGCGGCCAGCAGGTCAACCCCATACATTCAGCGGGTTGACCTGGTGGCCGGGAAGGAAAGCGGCCAGCAGGTCAACCCCATACATTCAGCGGGTTGACCTGGTGGCCGGGAAGGAAAGCGGCCAGCAGGTCAACCCCATACATTCAGCGGGTTGACCTGGTGGCCGGGAAGGAAAGCGGCCAGCAGGTCAACCCCATACATTCAGCGGGTTGACCTGGTGGCCGGGAAGAAAAGCGGCCAGCAGGTCAACCCCATACATTCAGCGGGTTGACCTGGTGGCCGGGAAGGAAAGCGGCCAGCAGGTCAACCCCATACATTCAGCGGGTTGACCTGGTGGCCGGGAAGGAAAGCGGCCAGCAGGTCAACCCCATACATTCAGCGGGTTGACCTGGTGGCCGGGAAGAAAAGCGGCCAGCAGGTCAACCCCATACATTCAGCGGGTTGACCTGGTGGCCGGGAAGGAAAGCGGCCAGCAGGTCAACCCCATACATTCAGCGGGTTGACCTGGTGGCCGGGAAGGAAAGCGGCCACCAGGTCAACCCCATACAGGCAGCGGGTTGACCTGGTGGCCCGAAAGCAAACCGGCCACCAGGTCAACCCGGAGCCTGCCCCCGCGGGCAGGGGCCGGCATACCCCCGTCCGTCCGGGGTCGCCCTGCCCCGGGCTCCGGGCTTAAGTCCCGAGCGGCCACCAGGTCAACCCGGAGCCTGCCCCCGCGGGCAGGGGCCGGCGGACCCCCGTCCGTCCGGGGTCGCCCTGCCCCGGGCTCCGGGCTTATTCCCCGTCCGGCCACCAGGTCAACCCGGAGCCTGCCCCCGCGGGCAGGGGCCAGGCGGAGCCCCGTCCGTCCGGGGTCGCCCTGCCCCGGGCTCCGGGCTTAAGTCCCGAGCGGCCACCAGGTCAACCCGGAGCCAGCCCCCGCGGGCAGGGGCCGGCGGAGCCCCGTCCGTCCGGGGTCGCCCTGCCCCGGGCTCCGGGCTTAATTCCCGTCCGGCCACCAGGTCAACCCGGAGCCTGCCCCCGCGGGCAGGGGCCAGGCGGACCCCCGTCTGTCCGGGGTCGCCCTGCCCCGGGCTCCGGGCTTAATTCTCCTCCGGCCACCAGGTCAACCCGGAGCCTGCCCCCGCGGGCAGGGGCCAGGCGGACCCCCGTCCGTCCGGGGTCGCCCTGCCCCGGGCTCCGGGCTTAATTCTCCTCCGGCCACCAGGTCAACCCGGAGCCTGCCCCCGCGGGCAGGGGCCGGCGGAGCCCCGTCCGTCCGGGGTCGCCCTGCCCCGGGCTCCGGGCTTAATTCCCGTCCGGCCACCAGGTCAACCCGGAGCCTGCCCCCGCGGGCAGGGGCCAGGCGGACCCCCGTCTGTCCGGGGTCGCCCTGCCCCGGGCTCCGGGCTTAATTCTCCTCCGGCCACCAGGTCAACCCGGAGCCTGCCCCCGCGGGCAGGGGCCAGGCGGACCCCCGTCCGTCCGGGGTCGCCCTGCCCCGGGCTCCGGGCTTAATTCTCCTCCGGCCACCAGGTCAACCCGGAGCCTGCCCCCGCGGGCAGGGGCCGGCATACCCCCGTCCGTCCGGGGTCGCCCTGCCCCGGGCTCCGGGCTTAATTCCCGTCCGGCCACCAGGTCAACCCGGAGCCTGCCCCCGCGGGCAGGGGCCAGGCGGACCCCCGTCCGTCCGGGGTCGCCCTGCCCCGGGCTCCGGGCTTAATTCTCCTCCGGCCACCAGGTCAACCCGGAGCCTGCCCCCGCGGGCAGGGGCCGGCATACCCCCGTCCGTCCGGGGTCGCCCTGCCCCGGGCTCCGGGCTTAATTCCCGTCCGGCCACCAGGTCAACCCGGAGCCTGCCCCCGCGGGCAGGGGCCAGGCGGACCCCCGTCC
>NC_134261.1:10430708-10433208 GCF_965152275.1 Natator depressus
AGTGGTGTTGGGGGGGGCTCACGAAGCCTCCGGAGCGGAAAAAAAAAAACGGAAAAAAGGATCGGGCCCACCCGAGGCAGCGGAGTCAGTAAGGGAAAGGGGACGAGGCGGCCCGGAGCCGGGTGCCCGGAGCCGGGTGCCCGCGGCCAGGATCGGGCCCCTGGAAGTCTGAAAAAAAAATTTTCACCGACCCCCAAAGGGGTGTTGGGGGGGGGCTCATGAAGCCTCCGGAGCGAAAAAAAAAAAACGGAAAAAAGGATCGGGCCCACCCGAGGCAGGGGAGTCAGTAAGGGAAAGGGGACGAGGCGGACCGGAGCCGAGTGCCTACGGCCATACCGGACGGAAGGCCCCCGATCCCGTCCGATCTCGGAAGGTAAACCGTCCCGGGCCTGGCTAGTACTTGGATGGGTGACCGCCTGGGAATCCCAGGTGCCGTAGGCAGCTTTTCCCGCTGCGAGCCAGCTCTCTCCTTTTCTGGGGAACAAGGGCAGGGTCGCCCTGCCAGGGGCCCTGGGGCTGAAGTCCCTGCCGGCCACCAGGTCAACCCGGAGCCTGCCCCTCTGCGGCCAGCAGGTCAACCCCATACCGGCAGGGGGTTGACCTGGTGGCCGGGAAGCAGAGCGGCCAGCAGGTCAACCCCATACATTCAGCGGGTTGACCTGGTGGACGGGAAGGAAAGCGGCCAGCAGGTCAACCCCATACTTTCAGCGGGTTGACCTGGTGGCCGGGAAGGAAAGCGGCCAGCAGGTCAACCCCATACATTCAGCGGGTTGACCTGGTGGCCGGGAAGGAAAGCGGCCAGCAGGTCAACCCCATACATTCAGCGGGTTGACCTGGTGGCCGGGAAGGAAAGCGGCCAGCAGGTCAACCCCATACATTCAGCGGGTTGACCTGGTGGCCGGGAAGGAAAGCGGCCAGCAGGTCAACCCCATACATTCAGCGGGTTGACCTGGTGGCCGGGAAGGAAAGCGGCCAGCAGGTCAACCCCATACATTCAGCGGGTTGACCTGGTGGCCCGAAAGCAAACCGGCCACCAGGTCAACCCGGAGCCTGCCCCCGCGGGCAGGGGCCAAGCGGACCCCCCTCCGCCCGGGCTTGCCCTGCTCCGAGCCGGGGCTTAATCCCCGTCCGGCCACCAGGTCAACCCGGAGCCTGCCCCTCTGCGGCCAGCAGGTCAACCCCATGCCGGCAGCGGGTTGACCTGGTGGCCGGGAAGGAAAGCGGCCACCAGGTCAACCCCATACTTTCAGCGGGTTGACCTGGTGGCCGGGAAGGAAAGCGGCCACCAGGTCAACCCCATACTTTCAGCGGGTTGACCTGGTGGCCGGGAAGGAAAGCGGCCAGCAGGTCAACCCCATACATTCAGCGGGTTGACCTGGTGGCCGGGAAGGAAAGCGGCCAGCAGGTCAACCCCATACATTCAGCGGGTTGACCTGGTGGCCGGGAAGGAAAGCGGCCAGCAGGTCAACCCCATACATTCAGCGGGTTGACCTGGTGGCCGGGAAGGAAAGCGGCCAGCAGGTCAACCCCATACATTCAGCGGGTTGACCTGGTGGCCGGGAAGGAAAGCGGCCAGCAGGTCAACCCCATACATTCAGCGGGTTGACCTGGTGGCCGGGAAGGAAAGCGGCCAGCAGGTCAACCCCATACATTCAGCGGGTTGACCTGGTGGCCGGGAAGAAAAGCGGCCAGCAGGTCAACCCCATACATTCAGCGGGTTGACCTGGTGGCCGGGAAGGAAAGCGGCCAGCAGGTCAACCCCATACATTCAGCGGGTTGACCTGGTGGCCGGGAAGGAAAGCGGCCAGCAGGTCAACCCCATACATTCAGCGGGTTGACCTGGTGGCCGGGAAGAAAAGCGGCCAGCAGGTCAACCCCATACATTCAGCGGGTTGACCTGGTGGCCGGGAAGGAAAGCGGCCAGCAGGTCAACCCCATACATTCAGCGGGTTGACCTGGTGGCCGGGAAGGAAAGCGGCCACCAGGTCAACCCCATACAGGCAGCGGGTTGACCTGGTGGCCCGAAAGCAAACCGGCCACCAGGTCAACCCGGAGCCTGCCCCCGCGGGCAGGGGCCGGCATACCCCCGTCCGTCCGGGGTCGCCCTGCCCCGGGCTCCGGGCTTAAGTCCCGAGCGGCCACCAGGTCAACCCGGAGCCTGCCCCCGCGGGCAGGGGCCGGCGGACCCCCGTCCGTCCGGGGTCGCCCTGCCCCGGGCTCCGGGCTTATTCCCCGTCCGGCCACCAGGTCAACCCGGAGCCTGCCCCCGCGGGCAGGGGCCAGGCGGAGCCCCGTCCGTCCGGGGTCGCCCTGCCCCGGGCTCCGGGCTTAAGTCCCGAGCGGCCACCAGGTCAACCCGGAGCCAGCCCCCGCGGGCAGGGGCCGGCGGAGCCCCGTCCGTCCGGGGTCGCCCTGCCCCGGGCTCCGGGCTTAATTCCCGTCCGGCCACCAGGTCAACCCGGAGCCTGCCCCCGCGGGCAGGGGCCAGGCGGACCCCCGT
>NC_134261.1:10445708-10448208 GCF_965152275.1 Natator depressus
TAGACTTTTTTTCAGCCTTTTCCTCCGGGTTGACCTGGTGTCCCGGGGGGACTTAGACTTTTTTTCAGCCTTTTCCTCCGGGTTGACCTGGTGTCCCGGGGGGACTTAGACATTTTTTTCAGCCTTTTCCTCCGGGTTGACCTGGTGTCCCGGGGGGACTTAGACTTTTTTTCAGCCTTTTCCTCCGGGTTGACCTGGTGTCCCGGGGGGACTTAGACATTTTTTTCAGCCTTTTCCTCCGGGTTGACCTGGTGTCCCGGGGGGACTTAGACATTTTTTTCAGCCTTTTCCTCCGGGCTGACCTGGTGGCCGAGCGTCTCGCCGTCCGCGGCCGGAGCTAGAGATGCCCCCCCCCCCAGGCCAGCCTGCGAAGCCGCGGCCAGGATCGGGCCCCTGGAAGTCTGACTAAAAATTTTCACCGACCCCAAAAACGGTTAGGGGGGGCCTCATAAAGCCTCCGGAGCGAAAAAAAAAAAAACGGAAAAAAGGATCGGGCCCACCCGAGGCAGGGGAGTCAGTAAGGGAAAGGGGACGAGGCGGCCCGGAGCCGGGTGCCCGGAGCCGGGTGCCGGCGGCCAGGATCGGGCCCCTGGAAGTCTGAAAAATTTTTTTCACCGACCCCCAAAGTGGTATTGGGGGGGGCTCATAAAGCCTCCGGAGCGAAAAAAAAAAAAAACGGAAAAAAGGATCGGGCCCACCCGAGGCAGGGGAGTCAGTAAGGGAAAGGGGACGAGGCGGCCCGGAGCCGGGTGCCCGGAGCCGGGTGCCCGCGGCCAGGATCGGGCCCCTGGAAGTCTGAAAAAAATTTTTTCACCGACCCCCAAAGTGGTGTTGGGGGGGGCTCACGAAGCCTCCGGAGCGGAAAAAAAAAAACGGAAAAAAGGATCGGGCCCACCCGAGGCAGCGGAGTCAGTAAGGGAAAGGGGACGAGGCGGCCCGGAGCCGGGTGCCCGGAGCCGGGTGCCCGCGGCCAGGATCGGGCCCCTGGAAGTCTGAAAAAAAAATTTTCACCGACCCCCAAAGGGGTGTTGGGGGGGGGCTCATGAAGCCTCCGGAGCGAAAAAAAAAAACGGAAAAAAGGATCGGGCCCACCCGAGGCAGGGGAGTCAGTAAGGGAAAGGGGACGAGGCGGACCGGAGCCGAGTGCCTACGGCCATACCGGACGGAAGGCCCCCGATCCCGTCCGATCTCGGAAGGTAAACCGTCCCGGGCCTGGCTAGTACTTGGATGGGTGACCGCCTGGGAATCCCAGGTGCCGTAGGCAGCTTTTCCCGCTGCGAGCCAGCTCTCTCCTTTTCTGGGGAACAAGGGCAGGGTCGCCCTGCCAGGGGCCCTGGGGCTGAAGTCCCTGCCGGCCACCAGGTCAACCCGGAGCCTGCCCCTCTGCGGCCAGCAGGTCAACCCCATACCGGCAGGGGGTTGACCTGGTGGCCGGGAAGCAGAGCGGCCAGCAGGTCAACCCCATACATTCAGCGGGTTGACCTGGTGGACGGGAAGGAAAGCGGCCAGCAGGTCAACCCCATACTTTCAGCGGGTTGACCTGGTGGCCGGGAAGGAAAGCGGCCAGCAGGTCAACCCCATACATTCAGCGGGTTGACCTGGTGGCCGGGAAGGAAAGCGGCCAGCAGGTCAACCCCATACATTCAGCGGGTTGACCTGGTGGCCGGGAAGGAAAGCGGCCAGCAGGTCAACCCCATACATTCAGCGGGTTGACCTGGTGGCCGGGAAGGAAAGCGGCCAGCAGGTCAACCCCATACATTCAGCGGGTTGACCTGGTGGCCGGGAAGGAAAGCGGCCAGCAGGTCAACCCCATACATTCAGCGGGTTGACCTGGTGGCCCGAAAGCAAACCGGCCACCAGGTCAACCCGGAGCCTGCCCCCGCGGGCAGGGGCCAAGCGGACCCCCCTCCGCCCGGGCTTGCCCTGCTCCGAGCCGGGGCTTAATCCCCGTCCGGCCACCAGGTCAACCCGGAGCCTGCCCCTCTGCGGCCAGCAGGTCAACCCCATGCCGGCAGCGGGTTGACCTGGTGGCCGGGAAGGAAAGCGGCCACCAGGTCAACCCCATACTTTCAGCGGGTTGACCTGGTGGCCGGGAAGGAAAGCGGCCACCAGGTCAACCCCATACTTTCAGCGGGTTGACCTGGTGGCCGGGAAGGAAAGCGGCCAGCAGGTCAACCCCATACATTCAGCGGGTTGACCTGGTGGCCGGGAAGGAAAGCGGCCAGCAGGTCAACCCCATACATTCAGCGGGTTGACCTGGTGGCCGGGAAGGAAAGCGGCCAGCAGGTCAACCCCATACATTCAGCGGGTTGACCTGGTGGCCGGGAAGGAAAGCGGCCAGCAGGTCAACCCCATACATTCAGCGGGTTGACCTGGTGGCCGGGAAGGAAAGCGGCCAGCAGGTCAACCCCATACATTCAGCGGGTTGACCTGGTGGCCGGGAAGGAAAGCGGCCAGCAGGTCAACCCCATACATTCAGCGGGTTGACCTGGTGGCCGGG
>NC_134261.1:10460708-10465708 GCF_965152275.1 Natator depressus
AGGGGACGACGGGGTCCCCGGAGGAAAAGAGCCGGAAAAGGGGGGGCTCGGGGGGGCCGGGGGCCGCCCCACCTGCCAACGTGCCCCTGTCCCCCCTCACAAGATCGGGTACAACGCGCAGATTGGTCCCCGAGGCTCATCTCTGGTTCTCACAGGTTCCGAAAAACCTGTTCTCAGAAATCTCCTCGCACCCGTCAAAATGAACTAGTCGAAAAATCCAACCGCCAATTTAGGGGGACCAATCTGAAATCCTATCCGACCTCCTGGTTCTCTCGGTCGGCCGAGGGCACTTTTGGCGACCCCATCCGGACTTCCGTGAGACTGCCGGCCATCAGGTCAACCCGTCACTTTGAATGGGGTTGACCTGATGGCCGAGCAGGGACTTAGACATTTTTTCAGCCTTTTCCTCGGGGTTGACCTGGTGTCCCGGGGGGACTTAGACATTTTTTTCAGCCTTTTCCTCCGGGTTGACCTGGTGTCCCGGGGGGACTTAGACATTTTTTCAGCCTTTTCCTCCGGGTTGACCTGGTGTCCCGGGGGGACTTAGACTTTTTTTCAGCCTTTTCCTCCGGGTTGACCTGGTGTCCCGGGGGGACTTAGACTTTTTTTCAGCCTTTTCCTCCGGGTTGACCTGGTGTCCCGGGGGGACTTAGACATTTTTTTCAGCCTTTTCCTCCGGGTTGACCTGGTGTCCCGGGGGGACTTAGACTTTTTTTCAGCCTTTTCCTCCGGGTTGACCTGGTGTCCCGGGGGGACTTAGACTTTTTTTCAGCCTTTTCCTCCGGGTTGACCTGGTGTCCCGGGGGGACTTAGACTTTTTTTCAGCCTTTTCCTCCGGGTTGACCTGGTGTCCCGGGGGGACTTAGACTTTTTTTCAGCCTTTTCCTCCGGGTTGACCTGGTGTCCCGGGGGGACTTAGACATTTTTTTCAGCCTTTTCCTCCGGGTTGACCTGGTGTCCCGGGGGGACTTAGACTTTTTTTCAGCCTTTTCCTCCGGGTTGACCTGGTGTCCCGGGGGGACTTAGACATTTTTTTCAGCCTTTTCCTCCGGGTTGACCTGGTGTCCCGGGGGGACTTAGACATTTTTTTCAGCCTTTTCCTCCGGGCTGACCTGGTGGCCGAGCGTCTCGCCGTCCGCGGCCGGAGCTAGAGATGCCCCCCCCCCCAGGCCAGCCTGCGAAGCCGCGGCCAGGATCGGGCCCCTGGAAGTCTGACTAAAAATTTTCACCGACCCCAAAAACGGTTAGGGGGGGCCTCATAAAGCCTCCGGAGCGAAAAAAAAAAAAACGGAAAAAAGGATCGGGCCCACCCGAGGCAGGGGAGTCAGTAAGGGAAAGGGGACGAGGCGGCCCGGAGCCGGGTGCCCGGAGCCGGGTGCCGGCGGCCAGGATCGGGCCCCTGGAAGTCTGAAAAATTTTTTTCACCGACCCCCAAAGTGGTATTGGGGGGGGCTCATAAAGCCTCCGGAGCGAAAAAAAAAAAAAACGGAAAAAAGGATCGGGCCCACCCGAGGCAGGGGAGTCAGTAAGGGAAAGGGGACGAGGCGGCCCGGAGCCGGGTGCCCGGAGCCGGGTGCCCGCGGCCAGGATCGGGCCCCTGGAAGTCTGAAAAAAATTTTTTCACCGACCCCCAAAGTGGTGTTGGGGGGGGCTCACGAAGCCTCCGGAGCGGAAAAAAAAAAACGGAAAAAAGGATCGGGCCCACCCGAGGCAGCGGAGTCAGTAAGGGAAAGGGGACGAGGCGGCCCGGAGCCGGGTGCCCGGAGCCGGGTGCCCGCGGCCAGGATCGGGCCCCTGGAAGTCTGAAAAAAAAATTTTCACCGACCCCCAAAGGGGTGTTGGGGGGGGGCTCATGAAGCCTCCGGAGCGAAAAAAAAAAACGGAAAAAAGGATCGGGCCCACCCGAGGCAGGGGAGTCAGTAAGGGAAAGGGGACGAGGCGGACCGGAGCCGAGTGCCTACGGCCATACCGGACGGAAGGCCCCCGATCCCGTCCGATCTCGGAAGGTAAACCGTCCCGGGCCTGGCTAGTACTTGGATGGGTGACCGCCTGGGAATCCCAGGTGCCGTAGGCAGCTTTTCCCGCTGCGAGCCAGCTCTCTCCTTTTCTGGGGAACAAGGGCAGGGTCGCCCTGCCAGGGGCCCTGGGGCTGAAGTCCCTGCCGGCCACCAGGTCAACCCGGAGCCTGCCCCTCTGCGGCCAGCAGGTCAACCCCATACCGGCAGGGGGTTGACCTGGTGGCCGGGAAGCAGAGCGGCCAGCAGGTCAACCCCATACATTCAGCGGGTTGACCTGGTGGACGGGAAGGAAAGCGGCCAGCAGGTCAACCCCATACTTTCAGCGGGTTGACCTGGTGGCCGGGAAGGAAAGCGGCCAGCAGGTCAACCCCATACATTCAGCGGGTTGACCTGGTGGCCGGGAAGGAAAGCGGCCAGCAGGTCAACCCCATACATTCAGCGGGTTGACCTGGTGGCCGGGAAGGAAAGCGGCCAGCAGGTCAACCCCATACATTCAGCGGGTTGACCTGGTGGCCGGGAAGGAAAGCGGCCAGCAGGTCAACCCCATACATTCAGCGGGTTGACCTGGTGGCCGGGAAGGAAAGCGGCCAGCAGGTCAACCCCATACATTCAGCGGGTTGACCTGGTGGCCCGAAAGCAAACCGGCCACCAGGTCAACCCGGAGCCTGCCCCCGCGGGCAGGGGCCAAGCGGACCCCCCTCCGCCCGGGCTTGCCCTGCTCCGAGCCGGGGCTTAATCCCCGTCCGGCCACCAGGTCAACCCGGAGCCTGCCCCTCTGCGGCCAGCAGGTCAACCCCATGCCGGCAGCGGGTTGACCTGGTGGCCGGGAAGGAAAGCGGCCACCAGGTCAACCCCATACTTTCAGCGGGTTGACCTGGTGGCCGGGAAGGAAAGCGGCCACCAGGTCAACCCCATACTTTCAGCGGGTTGACCTGGTGGCCGGGAAGGAAAGCGGCCAGCAGGTCAACCCCATACATTCAGCGGGTTGACCTGGTGGCCGGGAAGGAAAGCGGCCAGCAGGTCAACCCCATACATTCAGCGGGTTGACCTGGTGGCCGGGAAGGAAAGCGGCCAGCAGGTCAACCCCATACATTCAGCGGGTTGACCTGGTGGCCGGGAAGGAAAGCGGCCAGCAGGTCAACCCCATACATTCAGCGGGTTGACCTGGTGGCCGGGAAGGAAAGCGGCCAGCAGGTCAACCCCATACATTCAGCGGGTTGACCTGGTGGCCGGGAAGGAAAGCGGCCAGCAGGTCAACCCCATACATTCAGCGGGTTGACCTGGTGGCCGGGAAGGAAAGCGGCCAGCAGGTCAACCCCATACATTCAGCGGGTTGACCTGGTGGCCGGGAAGAAAAGCGGCCAGCAGGTCAACCCCATACATTCAGCGGGTTGACCTGGTGGCCGGGAAGGAAAGCGGCCAGCAGGTCAACCCCATACATTCAGCGGGTTGACCTGGTGGCCGGGAAGGAAAGCGGCCACCAGGTCAACCCCATACAGGCAGCGGGTTGACCTGGTGGCCCGAAAGCAAACCGGCCACCAGGTCAACCCGGAGCCTGCCCCCGCGGGCAGGGGCCGGCATACCCCCGTCCGTCCGGGGTCGCCCTGCCCCGGGCTCCGGGCTTAAGTCCCGAGCGGCCACCAGGTCAACCCGGAGCCTGCCCCCGCGGGCAGGGGCCGGCGGACCCCCGTCCGTCCGGGGTCGCCCTGCCCCGGGCTCCGGGCTTATTCCCCGTCCGGCCACCAGGTCAACCCGGAGCCTGCCCCCGCGGGCAGGGGCCAGGCGGAGCCCCGTCCGTCCGGGGTCGCCCTGCCCCGGGCTCCGGGCTTAAGTCCCGAGCGGCCACCAGGTCAACCCGGAGCCAGCCCCCGCGGGCAGGGGCCGGCGGAGCCCCGTCCGTCCGGGGTCGCCCTGCCCCGGGCTCCGGGCTTAATTCCCGTCCGGCCACCAGGTCAACCCGGAGCCTGCCCCCGCGGGCAGGGGCCAGGCGGACCCCCGTCTGTCCGGGGTCGCCCTGCCCCGGGCTCCGGGCTTAATTCTCCTCCGGCCACCAGGTCAACCCGGAGCCTGCCCCCGCGGGCAGGGGCCAGGCGGACCCCCGTCCGTCCGGGGTCGCCCTGCCCCGGGCTCCGGGCTTAATTCTCCTCCGGCCACCAGGTCAACCCGGAGCCTGCCCCCGCGGGCAGGGGCCGGCGGAGCCCCGTCCGTCCGGGGTCGCCCTGCCCCGGGCTCCGGGCTTAATTCCCGTCCGGCCACCAGGTCAACCCGGAGCCTGCCCCCGCGGGCAGGGGCCAGGCGGACCCCCGTCTGTCCGGGGTCGCCCTGCCCCGGGCTCCGGGCTTAATTCTCCTCCGGCCACCAGGTCAACCCGGAGCCTGCCCCCGCGGGCAGGGGCCAGGCGGACCCCCGTCCGTCCGGGGTCGCCCTGCCCCGGGCTCCGGGCTTAATTCTCCTCCGGCCACCAGGTCAACCCGGAGCCTGCCCCCGCGGGCAGGGGCCGGCATACCCCCGTCCGTCCGGGGTCGCCCTGCCCCGGGCTCCGGGCTTAATTCCCGTCCGGCCACCAGGTCAACCCGGAGCCTGCCCCCGCGGGCAGGGGCCAGGCGGACCCCCGTCCGTCCGGGGTCGCCCTGCCCCGGGCTCCGGGCTTAATTCTCCTCCGGCCACCAGGTCAACCCGGAGCCTGCCCCCGCGGGCAGGGGCCGGCATACCCCCGTCCGTCCGGGGTCGCCCTGCCCCGGGCTCCGGGCTTAATTCCCGTCCGGCCACCAGGTCAACCCGGAGCCTGCCCCCGCGGGCAGGGGCCAGGCGGACCCCCGTCCGTCCGGGGTCGCCCTGCCCCGGGCTCCGGGCTTAATTCTCCTCCGGCCACCAGGTCAACCCGGAGCCTGCCCCCGCGGGCAGGGGCCGGCATACCCCCGTCCGTCCGGGGTCGCCCTGCCCCGGGCTCCGGGCTTAATTCCCGTCCGGCCACCAGGTCAA
>NC_134261.1:10478208-10480708 GCF_965152275.1 Natator depressus
AAAGGATCGGGCCCACCCGAGGCAGCGGAGTCAGTAAGGGAAAGGGGACGAGGCGGCCCGGAGCCGGGTGCCCGGAGCCGGGTGCCCGCGGCCAGGATCGGGCCCCTGGAAGTCTGAAAAAAAAATTTTCACCGACCCCCAAAGGGGTGTTGGGGGGGGGCTCATGAAGCCTCCGGAGCGAAAAAAAAAAACGGAAAAAAGGATCGGGCCCACCCGAGGCAGGGGAGTCAGTAAGGGAAAGGGGACGAGGCGGACCGGAGCCGAGTGCCTACGGCCATACCGGACGGAAGGCCCCCGATCCCGTCCGATCTCGGAAGGTAAACCGTCCCGGGCCTGGCTAGTACTTGGATGGGTGACCGCCTGGGAATCCCAGGTGCCGTAGGCAGCTTTTCCCGCTGCGAGCCAGCTCTCTCCTTTTCTGGGGAACAAGGGCAGGGTCGCCCTGCCAGGGGCCCTGGGGCTGAAGTCCCTGCCGGCCACCAGGTCAACCCGGAGCCTGCCCCTCTGCGGCCAGCAGGTCAACCCCATACCGGCAGGGGGTTGACCTGGTGGCCGGGAAGCAGAGCGGCCAGCAGGTCAACCCCATACATTCAGCGGGTTGACCTGGTGGACGGGAAGGAAAGCGGCCAGCAGGTCAACCCCATACTTTCAGCGGGTTGACCTGGTGGCCGGGAAGGAAAGCGGCCAGCAGGTCAACCCCATACATTCAGCGGGTTGACCTGGTGGCCGGGAAGGAAAGCGGCCAGCAGGTCAACCCCATACATTCAGCGGGTTGACCTGGTGGCCGGGAAGGAAAGCGGCCAGCAGGTCAACCCCATACATTCAGCGGGTTGACCTGGTGGCCGGGAAGGAAAGCGGCCAGCAGGTCAACCCCATACATTCAGCGGGTTGACCTGGTGGCCGGGAAGGAAAGCGGCCAGCAGGTCAACCCCATACATTCAGCGGGTTGACCTGGTGGCCCGAAAGCAAACCGGCCACCAGGTCAACCCGGAGCCTGCCCCCGCGGGCAGGGGCCAAGCGGACCCCCCTCCGCCCGGGCTTGCCCTGCTCCGAGCCGGGGCTTAATCCCCGTCCGGCCACCAGGTCAACCCGGAGCCTGCCCCTCTGCGGCCAGCAGGTCAACCCCATGCCGGCAGCGGGTTGACCTGGTGGCCGGGAAGGAAAGCGGCCACCAGGTCAACCCCATACTTTCAGCGGGTTGACCTGGTGGCCGGGAAGGAAAGCGGCCACCAGGTCAACCCCATACTTTCAGCGGGTTGACCTGGTGGCCGGGAAGGAAAGCGGCCAGCAGGTCAACCCCATACATTCAGCGGGTTGACCTGGTGGCCGGGAAGGAAAGCGGCCAGCAGGTCAACCCCATACATTCAGCGGGTTGACCTGGTGGCCGGGAAGGAAAGCGGCCAGCAGGTCAACCCCATACATTCAGCGGGTTGACCTGGTGGCCGGGAAGGAAAGCGGCCAGCAGGTCAACCCCATACATTCAGCGGGTTGACCTGGTGGCCGGGAAGGAAAGCGGCCAGCAGGTCAACCCCATACATTCAGCGGGTTGACCTGGTGGCCGGGAAGGAAAGCGGCCAGCAGGTCAACCCCATACATTCAGCGGGTTGACCTGGTGGCCGGGAAGGAAAGCGGCCAGCAGGTCAACCCCATACATTCAGCGGGTTGACCTGGTGGCCGGGAAGAAAAGCGGCCAGCAGGTCAACCCCATACATTCAGCGGGTTGACCTGGTGGCCGGGAAGGAAAGCGGCCAGCAGGTCAACCCCATACATTCAGCGGGTTGACCTGGTGGCCGGGAAGGAAAGCGGCCACCAGGTCAACCCCATACAGGCAGCGGGTTGACCTGGTGGCCCGAAAGCAAACCGGCCACCAGGTCAACCCGGAGCCTGCCCCCGCGGGCAGGGGCCGGCATACCCCCGTCCGTCCGGGGTCGCCCTGCCCCGGGCTCCGGGCTTAAGTCCCGAGCGGCCACCAGGTCAACCCGGAGCCTGCCCCCGCGGGCAGGGGCCGGCGGACCCCCGTCCGTCCGGGGTCGCCCTGCCCCGGGCTCCGGGCTTATTCCCCGTCCGGCCACCAGGTCAACCCGGAGCCTGCCCCCGCGGGCAGGGGCCAGGCGGAGCCCCGTCCGTCCGGGGTCGCCCTGCCCCGGGCTCCGGGCTTAAGTCCCGAGCGGCCACCAGGTCAACCCGGAGCCAGCCCCCGCGGGCAGGGGCCGGCGGAGCCCCGTCCGTCCGGGGTCGCCCTGCCCCGGGCTCCGGGCTTAATTCCCGTCCGGCCACCAGGTCAACCCGGAGCCTGCCCCCGCGGGCAGGGGCCAGGCGGACCCCCGTCTGTCCGGGGTCGCCCTGCCCCGGGCTCCGGGCTTAATTCTCCTCCGGCCACCAGGTCAACCCGGAGCCTGCCCCCGCGGGCAGGGGCCAGGCGGACCCCCGTCCGTCCGGGGTCGCCCTGCCCCGGGCTCCGGGCTTAATTCTCCTCCGGCCACCAGGTCAACCCGGAGCC
>NC_134261.1:10493208-10495708 GCF_965152275.1 Natator depressus
CAGCCTTTTCCTCCGGGTTGACCTGGTGTCCCGGGGGGACTTAGACATTTTTTTCAGCCTTTTCCTCCGGGTTGACCTGGTGTCCCGGGGGGACTTAGACATTTTTTTCAGCCTTTTCCTCCGGGCTGACCTGGTGGCCGAGCGTCTCGCCGTCCGCGGCCGGAGCTAGAGATGCCCCCCCCCCCAGGCCAGCCTGCGAAGCCGCGGCCAGGATCGGGCCCCTGGAAGTCTGACTAAAAATTTTCACCGACCCCAAAAACGGTTAGGGGGGGCCTCATAAAGCCTCCGGAGCGAAAAAAAAAAAAACGGAAAAAAGGATCGGGCCCACCCGAGGCAGGGGAGTCAGTAAGGGAAAGGGGACGAGGCGGCCCGGAGCCGGGTGCCCGGAGCCGGGTGCCGGCGGCCAGGATCGGGCCCCTGGAAGTCTGAAAAATTTTTTTCACCGACCCCCAAAGTGGTATTGGGGGGGGCTCATAAAGCCTCCGGAGCGAAAAAAAAAAAAAACGGAAAAAAGGATCGGGCCCACCCGAGGCAGGGGAGTCAGTAAGGGAAAGGGGACGAGGCGGCCCGGAGCCGGGTGCCCGGAGCCGGGTGCCCGCGGCCAGGATCGGGCCCCTGGAAGTCTGAAAAAAATTTTTTCACCGACCCCCAAAGTGGTGTTGGGGGGGGCTCACGAAGCCTCCGGAGCGGAAAAAAAAAAACGGAAAAAAGGATCGGGCCCACCCGAGGCAGCGGAGTCAGTAAGGGAAAGGGGACGAGGCGGCCCGGAGCCGGGTGCCCGGAGCCGGGTGCCCGCGGCCAGGATCGGGCCCCTGGAAGTCTGAAAAAAAAATTTTCACCGACCCCCAAAGGGGTGTTGGGGGGGGGCTCATGAAGCCTCCGGAGCGAAAAAAAAAAACGGAAAAAAGGATCGGGCCCACCCGAGGCAGGGGAGTCAGTAAGGGAAAGGGGACGAGGCGGACCGGAGCCGAGTGCCTACGGCCATACCGGACGGAAGGCCCCCGATCCCGTCCGATCTCGGAAGGTAAACCGTCCCGGGCCTGGCTAGTACTTGGATGGGTGACCGCCTGGGAATCCCAGGTGCCGTAGGCAGCTTTTCCCGCTGCGAGCCAGCTCTCTCCTTTTCTGGGGAACAAGGGCAGGGTCGCCCTGCCAGGGGCCCTGGGGCTGAAGTCCCTGCCGGCCACCAGGTCAACCCGGAGCCTGCCCCTCTGCGGCCAGCAGGTCAACCCCATACCGGCAGGGGGTTGACCTGGTGGCCGGGAAGCAGAGCGGCCAGCAGGTCAACCCCATACATTCAGCGGGTTGACCTGGTGGACGGGAAGGAAAGCGGCCAGCAGGTCAACCCCATACTTTCAGCGGGTTGACCTGGTGGCCGGGAAGGAAAGCGGCCAGCAGGTCAACCCCATACATTCAGCGGGTTGACCTGGTGGCCGGGAAGGAAAGCGGCCAGCAGGTCAACCCCATACATTCAGCGGGTTGACCTGGTGGCCGGGAAGGAAAGCGGCCAGCAGGTCAACCCCATACATTCAGCGGGTTGACCTGGTGGCCGGGAAGGAAAGCGGCCAGCAGGTCAACCCCATACATTCAGCGGGTTGACCTGGTGGCCGGGAAGGAAAGCGGCCAGCAGGTCAACCCCATACATTCAGCGGGTTGACCTGGTGGCCCGAAAGCAAACCGGCCACCAGGTCAACCCGGAGCCTGCCCCCGCGGGCAGGGGCCAAGCGGACCCCCCTCCGCCCGGGCTTGCCCTGCTCCGAGCCGGGGCTTAATCCCCGTCCGGCCACCAGGTCAACCCGGAGCCTGCCCCTCTGCGGCCAGCAGGTCAACCCCATGCCGGCAGCGGGTTGACCTGGTGGCCGGGAAGGAAAGCGGCCACCAGGTCAACCCCATACTTTCAGCGGGTTGACCTGGTGGCCGGGAAGGAAAGCGGCCACCAGGTCAACCCCATACTTTCAGCGGGTTGACCTGGTGGCCGGGAAGGAAAGCGGCCAGCAGGTCAACCCCATACATTCAGCGGGTTGACCTGGTGGCCGGGAAGGAAAGCGGCCAGCAGGTCAACCCCATACATTCAGCGGGTTGACCTGGTGGCCGGGAAGGAAAGCGGCCAGCAGGTCAACCCCATACATTCAGCGGGTTGACCTGGTGGCCGGGAAGGAAAGCGGCCAGCAGGTCAACCCCATACATTCAGCGGGTTGACCTGGTGGCCGGGAAGGAAAGCGGCCAGCAGGTCAACCCCATACATTCAGCGGGTTGACCTGGTGGCCGGGAAGGAAAGCGGCCAGCAGGTCAACCCCATACATTCAGCGGGTTGACCTGGTGGCCGGGAAGGAAAGCGGCCAGCAGGTCAACCCCATACATTCAGCGGGTTGACCTGGTGGCCGGGAAGAAAAGCGGCCAGCAGGTCAACCCCATACATTCAGCGGGTTGACCTGGTGGCCGGGAAGGAAAGCGGCCAGCAGGTCAACCCCATACATTCAGCGGGTTGACCTGGTGGCCG
>NC_134261.1:10508208-10510708 GCF_965152275.1 Natator depressus
TTTCCTCCGGGTTGACCTGGTGTCCCGGGGGGACTTAGACATTTTTTTCAGCCTTTTCCTCCGGGTTGACCTGGTGTCCCGGGGGGACTTAGACTTTTTTTCAGCCTTTTCCTCCGGGTTGACCTGGTGTCCCGGGGGGACTTAGACTTTTTTTCAGCCTTTTCCTCCGGGTTGACCTGGTGTCCCGGGGGGACTTAGACTTTTTTTCAGCCTTTTCCTCCGGGTTGACCTGGTGTCCCGGGGGGACTTAGACTTTTTTTCAGCCTTTTCCTCCGGGTTGACCTGGTGTCCCGGGGGGACTTAGACATTTTTTTCAGCCTTTTCCTCCGGGTTGACCTGGTGTCCCGGGGGGACTTAGACTTTTTTTCAGCCTTTTCCTCCGGGTTGACCTGGTGTCCCGGGGGGACTTAGACATTTTTTTCAGCCTTTTCCTCCGGGTTGACCTGGTGTCCCGGGGGGACTTAGACATTTTTTTCAGCCTTTTCCTCCGGGCTGACCTGGTGGCCGAGCGTCTCGCCGTCCGCGGCCGGAGCTAGAGATGCCCCCCCCCCCAGGCCAGCCTGCGAAGCCGCGGCCAGGATCGGGCCCCTGGAAGTCTGACTAAAAATTTTCACCGACCCCAAAAACGGTTAGGGGGGGCCTCATAAAGCCTCCGGAGCGAAAAAAAAAAAAACGGAAAAAAGGATCGGGCCCACCCGAGGCAGGGGAGTCAGTAAGGGAAAGGGGACGAGGCGGCCCGGAGCCGGGTGCCCGGAGCCGGGTGCCGGCGGCCAGGATCGGGCCCCTGGAAGTCTGAAAAAATTTTTTCACCGACCCCCAAAGTGGTATTGGGGGGGGCTCATAAAGCCTCCGGAGCGAAAAAAAAAAAAAACGGAAAAAAGGATCGGGCCCACCCGAGGCAGGGGAGTCAGTAAGGGAAAGGGGACGAGGCGGCCCGGAGCCGGGTGCCCGGAGCCGGGTGCCCGCGGCCAGGATCGGGCCCCTGGAAGTCTGAAAAAAATTTTTTCACCGACCCCCAAAGTGGTGTTGGGGGGGGCTCACGAAGCCTCCGGAGCGGAAAAAAAAAAAACGGAAAAAAGGATCGGGCCCACCCGAGGCAGCGGAGTCAGTAAGGGAAAGGGGACGAGGCGGCCCGGAGCCGGGTGCCCGGAGCCGGGTGCCCGCGGCCAGGATCGGGCCCCTGGAAGTCTGAAAAAAAAATTTTCACCGACCCCCAAAGGGGTGTTGGGGGGGGGCTCATGAAGCCTCCGGAGCGAAAAAAAAAAACGGAAAAAAGGATCGGGCCCACCCGAGGCAGGGGAGTCAGTAAGGGAAAGGGGACGAGGCGGACCGGAGCCGAGTGCCTACGGCCATACCGGACGGAAGGCCCCCGATCCCGTCCGATCTCGGAAGGTAAACCGTCCCGGGCCTGGCTAGTACTTGGATGGGTGACCGCCTGGGAATCCCAGGTGCCGTAGGCAGCTTTTCCCGCTGCGAGCCAGCTCTCTCCTTTTCTGGGGAACAAGGGCAGGGTCGCCCTGCCAGGGGCCCTGGGGCTGAAGTCCCTGCCGGCCACCAGGTCAACCCGGAGCCTGCCCCTCTGCGGCCAGCAGGTCAACCCCATACCGGCAGGGGGTTGACCTGGTGGCCGGGAAGCAGAGCGGCCAGCAGGTCAACCCCATACATTCAGCGGGTTGACCTGGTGGACGGGAAGGAAAGCGGCCAGCAGGTCAACCCCATACTTTCAGCGGGTTGACCTGGTGGCCGGGAAGGAAAGCGGCCAGCAGGTCAACCCCATACATTCAGCGGGTTGACCTGGTGGCCGGGAAGGAAAGCGGCCAGCAGGTCAACCCCATACATTCAGCGGGTTGACCTGGTGGCCGGGAAGGAAAGCGGCCAGCAGGTCAACCCCATACATTCAGCGGGTTGACCTGGTGGCCGGGAAGGAAAGCGGCCAGCAGGTCAACCCCATACATTCAGCGGGTTGACCTGGTGGCCGGGAAGGAAAGCGGCCAGCAGGTCAACCCCATACATTCAGCGGGTTGACCTGGTGGCCCGAAAGCAAACCGGCCACCAGGTCAACCCGGAGCCTGCCCCCGCGGGCAGGGGCCAAGCGGACCCCCCTCCGCCCGGGCTTGCCCTGCTCCGAGCCGGGGCTTAATCCCCGTCCGGCCACCAGGTCAACCCGGAGCCTGCCCCTCTGCGGCCAGCAGGTCAACCCCATGCCGGCAGCGGGTTGACCTGGTGGCCGGGAAGGAAAGCGGCCACCAGGTCAACCCCATACTTTCAGCGGGTTGACCTGGTGGCCGGGAAGGAAAGCGGCCACCAGGTCAACCCCATACTTTCAGCGGGTTGACCTGGTGGCCGGGAAGGAAAGCGGCCAGCAGGTCAACCCCATACATTCAGCGGGTTGACCTGGTGGCCGGGAAGGAAAGCGGCCAGCAGGTCAACCCCATACATTCAGCGGGTTGACCTGGTGGCCGGGAAGGAAAGCGGCCAGCAGGTCAACCCCATACATTCA
>NC_134261.1:10523208-10525708 GCF_965152275.1 Natator depressus
TCGGGGTTGACCTGGTGTCCCGGGGGGACTTAGACATTTTTTTCAGCCTTTTCCTCCGGGTTGACCTGGTGTCCCGGGGGGACTTAGACATTTTTTCAGCCTTTTCCTCCGGGTTGACCTGGTGTCCCGGGGGGACTTAGACTTTTTTTCAGCCTTTTCCTCCGGGTTGACCTGGTGTCCCGGGGGGACTTAGACTTTTTTTCAGCCTTTTCCTCCGGGTTGACCTGGTGTCCCGGGGGGACTTAGACATTTTTTTCAGCCTTTTCCTCCGGGTTGACCTGGTGTCCCGGGGGGACTTAGACTTTTTTTCAGCCTTTTCCTCCGGGTTGACCTGGTGTCCCGGGGGGACTTAGACTTTTTTTCAGCCTTTTCCTCCGGGTTGACCTGGTGTCCCGGGGGGACTTAGACTTTTTTTCAGCCTTTTCCTCCGGGTTGACCTGGTGTCCCGGGGGGACTTAGACTTTTTTTCAGCCTTTTCCTCCGGGTTGACCTGGTGTCCCGGGGGGACTTAGACATTTTTTTCAGCCTTTTCCTCCGGGTTGACCTGGTGTCCCGGGGGGACTTAGACTTTTTTTCAGCCTTTTCCTCCGGGTTGACCTGGTGTCCCGGGGGGACTTAGACATTTTTTTCAGCCTTTTCCTCCGGGTTGACCTGGTGTCCCGGGGGGACTTAGACATTTTTTTCAGCCTTTTCCTCCGGGCTGACCTGGTGGCCGAGCGTCTCGCCGTCCGCGGCCGGAGCTAGAGATGCCCCCCCCCCCAGGCCAGCCTGCGAAGCCGCGGCCAGGATCGGGCCCCTGGAAGTCTGACTAAAAATTTTCACCGACCCCAAAAACGGTTAGGGGGGGCCTCATAAAGCCTCCGGAGCGAAAAAAAAAAAAACGGAAAAAAGGATCGGGCCCACCCGAGGCAGGGGAGTCAGTAAGGGAAAGGGGACGAGGCGGCCCGGAGCCGGGTGCCCGGAGCCGGGTGCCGGCGGCCAGGATCGGGCCCCTGGAAGTCTGAAAAATTTTTTTCACCGACCCCCAAAGTGGTATTGGGGGGGGCTCATAAAGCCTCCGGAGCGAAAAAAAAAAAAAACGGAAAAAAGGATCGGGCCCACCCGAGGCAGGGGAGTCAGTAAGGGAAAGGGGACGAGGCGGCCCGGAGCCGGGTGCCCGGAGCCGGGTGCCCGCGGCCAGGATCGGGCCCCTGGAAGTCTGAAAAAAATTTTTTCACCGACCCCCAAAGTGGTGTTGGGGGGGGCTCACGAAGCCTCCGGAGCGGAAAAAAAAAAACGGAAAAAAGGATCGGGCCCACCCGAGGCAGCGGAGTCAGTAAGGGAAAGGGGACGAGGCGGCCCGGAGCCGGGTGCCCGGAGCCGGGTGCCCGCGGCCAGGATCGGGCCCCTGGAAGTCTGAAAAAAAAATTTTCACCGACCCCCAAAGGGGTGTTGGGGGGGGGCTCATGAAGCCTCCGGAGCGAAAAAAAAAAACGGAAAAAAGGATCGGGCCCACCCGAGGCAGGGGAGTCAGTAAGGGAAAGGGGACGAGGCGGACCGGAGCCGAGTGCCTACGGCCATACCGGACGGAAGGCCCCCGATCCCGTCCGATCTCGGAAGGTAAACCGTCCCGGGCCTGGCTAGTACTTGGATGGGTGACCGCCTGGGAATCCCAGGTGCCGTAGGCAGCTTTTCCCGCTGCGAGCCAGCTCTCTCCTTTTCTGGGGAACAAGGGCAGGGTCGCCCTGCCAGGGGCCCTGGGGCTGAAGTCCC
The DNA here is from genome assembly GCF_965152275.1 of Natator depressus. Classification (NCBI taxonomy): domain Eukaryota; kingdom Metazoa; phylum Chordata; order Testudines; family Cheloniidae; genus Natator; species Natator depressus. The sequence goes on from NC_134261.1 coordinate 10,524,961, forward strand.
TGCCGGCCACCAGGTCAACCCGGAGCCTGCCCCTCTGCGGCCAGCAGGTCAACCCCATACCGGCAGGGGGTTGACCTGGTGGCCGGGAAGCAGAGCGGCCAGCAGGTCAACCCCATACATTCAGCGGGTTGACCTGGTGGACGGGAAGGAAAGCGGCCAGCAGGTCAACCCCATACTTTCAGCGGGTTGACCTGGTGGCCGGGAAGGAAAGCGGCCAGCAGGTCAACCCCATACATTCAGCGGGTTGACCTGGTGGCCGGGAAGGAAAGCGGCCAGCAGGTCAACCCCATACATTCAGCGGGTTGACCTGGTGGCCGGGAAGGAAAGCGGCCAGCAGGTCAACCCCATACATTCAGCGGGTTGACCTGGTGGCCGGGAAGGAAAGCGGCCAGCAGGTCAACCCCATACATTCAGCGGGTTGACCTGGTGGCCGGGAAGGAAAGCGGCCAGCAGGTCAACCCCATACATTCAGCGGGTTGACCTGGTGGCCCGAAAGCAAACCGGCCACCAGGTCAACCCGGAGCCTGCCCCCGCGGGCAGGGGCCAAGCGGACCCCCCTCCGCCCGGGCTTGCCCTGCTCCGAGCCGGGGCTTAATCCCCGTCCGGCCACCAGGTCAACCCGGAGCCTGCCCCTCTGCGGCCAGCAGGTCAACCCCATGCCGGCAGCGGGTTGACCTGGTGGCCGGGAAGGAAAGCGGCCACCAGGTCAACCCCATACTTTCAGCGGGTTGACCTGGTGGCCGGGAAG
>NC_134261.1:10538208-10540708 GCF_965152275.1 Natator depressus
TGAAATCCTATCCGACCTCCTGGTTCTCTCGGTCGGCCGAGGGCACTTTTGGCGACCCCATCCGGACTTCCGTGAGACTGCCGGCCATCAGGTCAACCCGTCACTTTGAATGGGGTTGACCTGATGGCCGAGCAGGGACTTAGACATTTTTTCAGCCTTTTCCTCGGGGTTGACCTGGTGTCCCGGGGGGACTTAGACATTTTTTTCAGCCTTTTCCTCCGGGTTGACCTGGTGTCCCGGGGGGACTTAGACATTTTTTCAGCCTTTTCCTCCGGGTTGACCTGGTGTCCCGGGGGGACTTAGACTTTTTTTCAGCCTTTTCCTCCGGGTTGACCTGGTGTCCCGGGGGGACTTAGACTTTTTTTCAGCCTTTTCCTCCGGGTTGACCTGGTGTCCCGGGGGGACTTAGACATTTTTTTCAGCCTTTTCCTCCGGGTTGACCTGGTGTCCCGGGGGGACTTAGACTTTTTTTCAGCCTTTTCCTCCGGGTTGACCTGGTGTCCCGGGGGGACTTAGACTTTTTTTCAGCCTTTTCCTCCGGGTTGACCTGGTGTCCCGGGGGGACTTAGACTTTTTTTCAGCCTTTTCCTCCGGGTTGACCTGGTGTCCCGGGGGGACTTAGACTTTTTTTCAGCCTTTTCCTCCGGGTTGACCTGGTGTCCCGGGGGGACTTAGACATTTTTTTCAGCCTTTTCCTCCGGGTTGACCTGGTGTCCCGGGGGGACTTAGACTTTTTTTCAGCCTTTTCCTCCGGGTTGACCTGGTGTCCCGGGGGGACTTAGACATTTTTTTCAGCCTTTTCCTCCGGGTTGACCTGGTGTCCCGGGGGGACTTAGACATTTTTTTCAGCCTTTTCCTCCGGGCTGACCTGGTGGCCGAGCGTCTCGCCGTCCGCGGCCGGAGCTAGAGATGCCCCCCCCCCCAGGCCAGCCTGCGAAGCCGCGGCCAGGATCGGGCCCCTGGAAGTCTGACTAAAAATTTTCACCGACCCCAAAAACGGTTAGGGGGGGCCTCATAAAGCCTCCGGAGCGAAAAAAAAAAAAACGGAAAAAAGGATCGGGCCCACCCGAGGCAGGGGAGTCAGTAAGGGAAAGGGGACGAGGCGGCCCGGAGCCGGGTGCCCGGAGCCGGGTGCCGGCGGCCAGGATCGGGCCCCTGGAAGTCTGAAAAATTTTTTTCACCGACCCCCAAAGTGGTATTGGGGGGGGCTCATAAAGCCTCCGGAGCGAAAAAAAAAAAAAACGGAAAAAAGGATCGGGCCCACCCGAGGCAGGGGAGTCAGTAAGGGAAAGGGGACGAGGCGGCCCGGAGCCGGGTGCCCGGAGCCGGGTGCCCGCGGCCAGGATCGGGCCCCTGGAAGTCTGAAAAAAATTTTTTCACCGACCCCCAAAGTGGTGTTGGGGGGGGCTCACGAAGCCTCCGGAGCGGAAAAAAAAAAACGGAAAAAAGGATCGGGCCCACCCGAGGCAGCGGAGTCAGTAAGGGAAAGGGGACGAGGCGGCCCGGAGCCGGGTGCCCGGAGCCGGGTGCCCGCGGCCAGGATCGGGCCCCTGGAAGTCTGAAAAAAAAATTTTCACCGACCCCCAAAGGGGTGTTGGGGGGGGGCTCATGAAGCCTCCGGAGCGAAAAAAAAAAACGGAAAAAAGGATCGGGCCCACCCGAGGCAGGGGAGTCAGTAAGGGAAAGGGGACGAGGCGGACCGGAGCCGAGTGCCTACGGCCATACCGGACGGAAGGCCCCCGATCCCGTCCGATCTCGGAAGGTAAACCGTCCCGGGCCTGGCTAGTACTTGGATGGGTGACCGCCTGGGAATCCCAGGTGCCGTAGGCAGCTTTTCCCGCTGCGAGCCAGCTCTCTCCTTTTCTGGGGAACAAGGGCAGGGTCGCCCTGCCAGGGGCCCTGGGGCTGAAGTCCCTGCCGGCCACCAGGTCAACCCGGAGCCTGCCCCTCTGCGGCCAGCAGGTCAACCCCATACCGGCAGGGGGTTGACCTGGTGGCCGGGAAGCAGAGCGGCCAGCAGGTCAACCCCATACATTCAGCGGGTTGACCTGGTGGACGGGAAGGAAAGCGGCCAGCAGGTCAACCCCATACTTTCAGCGGGTTGACCTGGTGGCCGGGAAGGAAAGCGGCCAGCAGGTCAACCCCATACATTCAGCGGGTTGACCTGGTGGCCGGGAAGGAAAGCGGCCAGCAGGTCAACCCCATACATTCAGCGGGTTGACCTGGTGGCCGGGAAGGAAAGCGGCCAGCAGGTCAACCCCATACATTCAGCGGGTTGACCTGGTGGCCGGGAAGGAAAGCGGCCAGCAGGTCAACCCCATACATTCAGCGGGTTGACCTGGTGGCCGGGAAGGAAAGCGGCCAGCAGGTCAACCCCATACATTCAGCGGGTTGACCTGGTGGCCCGAAAGCAAACCGGCCACCAGGTCAACCCGGAGCCTGCCCCCGCGGGCAGGGGCCAAGCGGACCCCCCTCCGCCCGGGCTTGCCCTGCTCCGAGC
>NC_134261.1:10553208-10558208 GCF_965152275.1 Natator depressus
CGGCTCCCTGGGTTTTCAGACCCCTGGGTGGGCTGCCGGAGCCGCTCGACCTCGCAGGGCGGAGATCTCGGCCGGCTGGCCCCACGGCGCGGAGGGCCGGGCACGCGCCCGGGCCCCCCCCCAAAGGAGGAAAGTCCCAATCGGCCCCAGGATCCGGGGACGCGAAGAGGAAGAGGGACCCGATCCGCCTGAACGCCAGACGCCCCCTGCGGTCGGGGGCGCCGGCCCGCGAAGGACCCTTCCCGTCGCGAACGTGAGCGCCACATCGATCGGAAGGCGAGAGAGGAGCGGGCCCCCCCTCCCTCCGGGGGGCGCCGACAGTCGGAGTTCGCATCCCGGCCACCGGGCCTGCACCGGGGGTGCGAGGGGACGACGGGGTCCCCGGAGGAAAAGAGCCGGAAAAGGGGGGGCTCGGGGGGGCCGGGGGCCGCCCCACCTGCCAACGTGCCCCTGTCCCCCCTCACAAGATCGGGTACAACGCGCAGATTGGTCCCCGAGGCTCATCTCTGGTTCTCACAGGTTCCGAAAAACCTGTTCTCAGAAATCTCCTCGCACCCGTCAAAATGAACTAGTCGAAAAATCCAACCGCCAATTTAGGGGGACCAATCTGAAATCCTATCCGACCTCCTGGTTCTCTCGGTCGGCCGAGGGCACTTTTGGCGACCCCATCCGGACTTCCGTGAGACTGCCGGCCATCAGGTCAACCCGTCACTTTGAATGGGGTTGACCTGATGGCCGAGCAGGGACTTAGACATTTTTTCAGCCTTTTCCTCGGGGTTGACCTGGTGTCCCGGGGGGACTTAGACATTTTTTTCAGCCTTTTCCTCCGGGTTGACCTGGTGTCCCGGGGGGACTTAGACATTTTTTCAGCCTTTTCCTCCGGGTTGACCTGGTGTCCCGGGGGGACTTAGACTTTTTTTCAGCCTTTTCCTCCGGGTTGACCTGGTGTCCCGGGGGGACTTAGACTTTTTTTCAGCCTTTTCCTCCGGGTTGACCTGGTGTCCCGGGGGGACTTAGACATTTTTTTCAGCCTTTTCCTCCGGGTTGACCTGGTGTCCCGGGGGGACTTAGACTTTTTTTCAGCCTTTTCCTCCGGGTTGACCTGGTGTCCCGGGGGGACTTAGACTTTTTTTCAGCCTTTTCCTCCGGGTTGACCTGGTGTCCCGGGGGGACTTAGACTTTTTTTCAGCCTTTTCCTCCGGGTTGACCTGGTGTCCCGGGGGGACTTAGACTTTTTTTCAGCCTTTTCCTCCGGGTTGACCTGGTGTCCCGGGGGGACTTAGACATTTTTTTCAGCCTTTTCCTCCGGGTTGACCTGGTGTCCCGGGGGGACTTAGACTTTTTTTCAGCCTTTTCCTCCGGGTTGACCTGGTGTCCCGGGGGGACTTAGACATTTTTTTCAGCCTTTTCCTCCGGGTTGACCTGGTGTCCCGGGGGGACTTAGACATTTTTTTCAGCCTTTTCCTCCGGGCTGACCTGGTGGCCGAGCGTCTCGCCGTCCGCGGCCGGAGCTAGAGATGCCCCCCCCCCCAGGCCAGCCTGCGAAGCCGCGGCCAGGATCGGGCCCCTGGAAGTCTGACTAAAAATTTTCACCGACCCCAAAAACGGTTAGGGGGGGCCTCATAAAGCCTCCGGAGCGAAAAAAAAAAAAACGGAAAAAAGGATCGGGCCCACCCGAGGCAGGGGAGTCAGTAAGGGAAAGGGGACGAGGCGGCCCGGAGCCGGGTGCCCGGAGCCGGGTGCCGGCGGCCAGGATCGGGCCCCTGGAAGTCTGAAAAATTTTTTTCACCGACCCCCAAAGTGGTATTGGGGGGGGCTCATAAAGCCTCCGGAGCGAAAAAAAAAAAAAACGGAAAAAAGGATCGGGCCCACCCGAGGCAGGGGAGTCAGTAAGGGAAAGGGGACGAGGCGGCCCGGAGCCGGGTGCCCGGAGCCGGGTGCCCGCGGCCAGGATCGGGCCCCTGGAAGTCTGAAAAAAATTTTTTCACCGACCCCCAAAGTGGTGTTGGGGGGGGCTCACGAAGCCTCCGGAGCGGAAAAAAAAAAACGGAAAAAAGGATCGGGCCCACCCGAGGCAGCGGAGTCAGTAAGGGAAAGGGGACGAGGCGGCCCGGAGCCGGGTGCCCGGAGCCGGGTGCCCGCGGCCAGGATCGGGCCCCTGGAAGTCTGAAAAAAAAATTTTCACCGACCCCCAAAGGGGTGTTGGGGGGGGGCTCATGAAGCCTCCGGAGCGAAAAAAAAAAACGGAAAAAAGGATCGGGCCCACCCGAGGCAGGGGAGTCAGTAAGGGAAAGGGGACGAGGCGGACCGGAGCCGAGTGCCTACGGCCATACCGGACGGAAGGCCCCCGATCCCGTCCGATCTCGGAAGGTAAACCGTCCCGGGCCTGGCTAGTACTTGGATGGGTGACCGCCTGGGAATCCCAGGTGCCGTAGGCAGCTTTTCCCGCTGCGAGCCAGCTCTCTCCTTTTCTGGGGAACAAGGGCAGGGTCGCCCTGCCAGGGGCCCTGGGGCTGAAGTCCCTGCCGGCCACCAGGTCAACCCGGAGCCTGCCCCTCTGCGGCCAGCAGGTCAACCCCATACCGGCAGGGGGTTGACCTGGTGGCCGGGAAGCAGAGCGGCCAGCAGGTCAACCCCATACATTCAGCGGGTTGACCTGGTGGACGGGAAGGAAAGCGGCCAGCAGGTCAACCCCATACTTTCAGCGGGTTGACCTGGTGGCCGGGAAGGAAAGCGGCCAGCAGGTCAACCCCATACATTCAGCGGGTTGACCTGGTGGCCGGGAAGGAAAGCGGCCAGCAGGTCAACCCCATACATTCAGCGGGTTGACCTGGTGGCCGGGAAGGAAAGCGGCCAGCAGGTCAACCCCATACATTCAGCGGGTTGACCTGGTGGCCGGGAAGGAAAGCGGCCAGCAGGTCAACCCCATACATTCAGCGGGTTGACCTGGTGGCCGGGAAGGAAAGCGGCCAGCAGGTCAACCCCATACATTCAGCGGGTTGACCTGGTGGCCCGAAAGCAAACCGGCCACCAGGTCAACCCGGAGCCTGCCCCCGCGGGCAGGGGCCAAGCGGACCCCCCTCCGCCCGGGCTTGCCCTGCTCCGAGCCGGGGCTTAATCCCCGTCCGGCCACCAGGTCAACCCGGAGCCTGCCCCTCTGCGGCCAGCAGGTCAACCCCATGCCGGCAGCGGGTTGACCTGGTGGCCGGGAAGGAAAGCGGCCACCAGGTCAACCCCATACTTTCAGCGGGTTGACCTGGTGGCCGGGAAGGAAAGCGGCCACCAGGTCAACCCCATACTTTCAGCGGGTTGACCTGGTGGCCGGGAAGGAAAGCGGCCAGCAGGTCAACCCCATACATTCAGCGGGTTGACCTGGTGGCCGGGAAGGAAAGCGGCCAGCAGGTCAACCCCATACATTCAGCGGGTTGACCTGGTGGCCGGGAAGGAAAGCGGCCAGCAGGTCAACCCCATACATTCAGCGGGTTGACCTGGTGGCCGGGAAGGAAAGCGGCCAGCAGGTCAACCCCATACATTCAGCGGGTTGACCTGGTGGCCGGGAAGGAAAGCGGCCAGCAGGTCAACCCCATACATTCAGCGGGTTGACCTGGTGGCCGGGAAGGAAAGCGGCCAGCAGGTCAACCCCATACATTCAGCGGGTTGACCTGGTGGCCGGGAAGGAAAGCGGCCAGCAGGTCAACCCCATACATTCAGCGGGTTGACCTGGTGGCCGGGAAGAAAAGCGGCCAGCAGGTCAACCCCATACATTCAGCGGGTTGACCTGGTGGCCGGGAAGGAAAGCGGCCAGCAGGTCAACCCCATACATTCAGCGGGTTGACCTGGTGGCCGGGAAGGAAAGCGGCCAGCAGGTCAACCCCATACATTCAGCGGGTTGACCTGGTGGCCGGGAAGAAAAGCGGCCAGCAGGTCAACCCCATACATTCAGCGGGTTGACCTGGTGGCCGGGAAGGAAAGCGGCCAGCAGGTCAACCCCATACATTCAGCGGGTTGACCTGGTGGCCGGGAAGGAAAGCGGCCACCAGGTCAACCCCATACAGGCAGCGGGTTGACCTGGTGGCCCGAAAGCAAACCGGCCACCAGGTCAACCCGGAGCCTGCCCCCGCGGGCAGGGGCCGGCATACCCCCGTCCGTCCGGGGTCGCCCTGCCCCGGGCTCCGGGCTTAAGTCCCGAGCGGCCACCAGGTCAACCCGGAGCCTGCCCCCGCGGGCAGGGGCCGGCGGACCCCCGTCCGTCCGGGGTCGCCCTGCCCCGGGCTCCGGGCTTATTCCCCGTCCGGCCACCAGGTCAACCCGGAGCCTGCCCCCGCGGGCAGGGGCCAGGCGGAGCCCCGTCCGTCCGGGGTCGCCCTGCCCCGGGCTCCGGGCTTAAGTCCCGAGCGGCCACCAGGTCAACCCGGAGCCAGCCCCCGCGGGCAGGGGCCGGCGGAGCCCCGTCCGTCCGGGGTCGCCCTGCCCCGGGCTCCGGGCTTAATTCCCGTCCGGCCACCAGGTCAACCCGGAGCCTGCCCCCGCGGGCAGGGGCCAGGCGGACCCCCGTCTGTCCGGGGTCGCCCTGCCCCGGGCTCCGGGCTTAATTCTCCTCCGGCCACCAGGTCAACCCGGAGCCTGCCCCCGCGGGCAGGGGCCAGGCGGACCCCCGTCCGTCCGGGGTCGCCCTGCCCCGGGCTCCGGGCTTAATTCTCCTCCGGCCACCAGGTCAACCCGGAGCCTGCCCCCGCGGGCAGGGGCCGGCGGAGCCCCGTCCGTCCGGGGTCGCCCTGCCCCGGGCTCCGGGCTTAATTCCCGTCCGGCCACCAGGTCAACCCGGAGCCTGCCCCCGCGGGCAGGGGCCAGGCGGACCCCCGTCTGTCCGGGGTCGCCCTGCCCCGGGCTCCGGGCTTAATTCTCCTCCGGCCACCAGGTCAACCCGGAGCCTGCCCCCGCGGGCAGGGGCCAGGCGGACCCCCGTCCGTCCGGGGTCGCCCTGCCCCGGGCTCCGGGCT
>NC_134261.1:10570708-10573078 GCF_965152275.1 Natator depressus
CTCATAAAGCCTCCGGAGCGAAAAAAAAAAAAACGGAAAAAAGGATCGGGCCCACCCGAGGCAGGGGAGTCAGTAAGGGAAAGGGGACGAGGCGGCCCGGAGCCGGGTGCCCGGAGCCGGGTGCCGGCGGCCAGGATCGGGCCCCTGGAAGTCTGAAAAATTTTTTTCACCGACCCCCAAAGTGGTATTGGGGGGGGCTCATAAAGCCTCCGGAGCGAAAAAAAAAAAAAACGGAAAAAAGGATCGGGCCCACCCGAGGCAGGGGAGTCAGTAAGGGAAAGGGGACGAGGCGGCCCGGAGCCGGGTGCCCGGAGCCGGGTGCCCGCGGCCAGGATCGGGCCCCTGGAAGTCTGAAAAAAATTTTTTCACCGACCCCCAAAGTGGTGTTGGGGGGGGCTCACGAAGCCTCCGGAGCGGAAAAAAAAAAACGGAAAAAAGGATCGGGCCCACCCGAGGCAGCGGAGTCAGTAAGGGAAAGGGGACGAGGCGGCCCGGAGCCGGGTGCCCGGAGCCGGGTGCCCGCGGCCAGGATCGGGCCCCTGGAAGTCTGAAAAAAAAATTTTCACCGACCCCCAAAGGGGTGTTGGGGGGGGGCTCATGAAGCCTCCGGAGCGAAAAAAAAAAACGGAAAAAAGGATCGGGCCCACCCGAGGCAGGGGAGTCAGTAAGGGAAAGGGGACGAGGCGGACCGGAGCCGAGTGCCTACGGCCATACCGGACGGAAGGCCCCCGATCCCGTCCGATCTCGGAAGGTAAACCGTCCCGGGCCTGGCTAGTACTTGGATGGGTGACCGCCTGGGAATCCCAGGTGCCGTAGGCAGCTTTTCCCGCTGCGAGCCAGCTCTCTCCTTTTCTGGGGAACAAGGGCAGGGTCGCCCTGCCAGGGGCCCTGGGGCTGAAGTCCCTGCCGGCCACCAGGTCAACCCGGAGCCTGCCCCTCTGCGGCCAGCAGGTCAACCCCATACCGGCAGGGGGTTGACCTGGTGGCCGGGAAGCAGAGCGGCCAGCAGGTCAACCCCATACATTCAGCGGGTTGACCTGGTGGACGGGAAGGAAAGCGGCCAGCAGGTCAACCCCATACTTTCAGCGGGTTGACCTGGTGGCCGGGAAGGAAAGCGGCCAGCAGGTCAACCCCATACATTCAGCGGGTTGACCTGGTGGCCGGGAAGGAAAGCGGCCAGCAGGTCAACCCCATACATTCAGCGGGTTGACCTGGTGGCCGGGAAGGAAAGCGGCCAGCAGGTCAACCCCATACATTCAGCGGGTTGACCTGGTGGCCGGGAAGGAAAGCGGCCAGCAGGTCAACCCCATACATTCAGCGGGTTGACCTGGTGGCCGGGAAGGAAAGCGGCCAGCAGGTCAACCCCATACATTCAGCGGGTTGACCTGGTGGCCCGAAAGCAAACCGGCCACCAGGTCAACCCGGAGCCTGCCCCCGCGGGCAGGGGCCAAGCGGACCCCCCTCCGCCCGGGCTTGCCCTGCTCCGAGCCGGGGCTTAATCCCCGTCCGGCCACCAGGTCAACCCGGAGCCTGCCCCTCTGCGGCCAGCAGGTCAACCCCATGCCGGCAGCGGGTTGACCTGGTGGCCGGGAAGGAAAGCGGCCACCAGGTCAACCCCATACTTTCAGCGGGTTGACCTGGTGGCCGGGAAGGAAAGCGGCCACCAGGTCAACCCCATACTTTCAGCGGGTTGACCTGGTGGCCGGGAAGGAAAGCGGCCAGCAGGTCAACCCCATACATTCAGCGGGTTGACCTGGTGGCCGGGAAGGAAAGCGGCCAGCAGGTCAACCCCATACATTCAGCGGGTTGACCTGGTGGCCGGGAAGGAAAGCGGCCAGCAGGTCAACCCCATACATTCAGCGGGTTGACCTGGTGGCCGGGAAGGAAAGCGGCCAGCAGGTCAACCCCATACATTCAGCGGGTTGACCTGGTGGCCGGGAAGGAAAGCGGCCAGCAGGTCAACCCCATACATTCAGCGGGTTGACCTGGTGGCCGGGAAGGAAAGCGGCCAGCAGGTCAACCCCATACATTCAGCGGGTTGACCTGGTGGCCGGGAAGGAAAGCGGCCAGCAGGTCAACCCCATACATTCAGCGGGTTGACCTGGTGGCCGGGAAGAAAAGCGGCCAGCAGGTCAACCCCATACATTCAGCGGGTTGACCTGGTGGCCGGGAAGGAAAGCGGCCAGCAGGTCAACCCCATACATTCAGCGGGTTGACCTGGTGGCCGGGAAGAAAAGCGGCCAGCAGGTCAACCCCATACATTCAGCGGGTTGACCTGGTGGCCGGGAAGGAAAGCGGCCAGCAGGTCAACCCCATACATTCAGCGGGTTGACCTGGTGGCCGGGAAGGAAAGCGGCCACCAGGTCAACC
>NC_134261.1:10583178-10585678 GCF_965152275.1 Natator depressus
GAAGCCGCGGCCAGGATCGGGCCCCTGGAAGTCTGACTAAAAATTTTCACCGACCCCAAAAACGGTTAGGGGGGGCCTCATAAAGCCTCCGGAGCGGAAAAAAAAAAAACGGAAAAAAGGATCGGGCCCACCCGAGGCAGGGGAGTCAGTAAGGGAAAGGGGACGAGGCGGCCCGGAGCCGGGTGCCCGGAGCCGGGTGCCGGCGGCCAGGATCGGGCCCCTGGAAGTCTGAAAAATTTTTTTCACCGACCCCCAAAGTGGTATTGGGGGGGGCTCATAAAGCCTCCGGAGCGAAAAAAAAAAAAACGGAAAAAAGGATCGGGCCCACCCGAGGCAGGGGAGTCAGTAAGGGAAAGGGGACGAGGCGGCCCGGAGCCGGGTGCCCGGAGCCGGGTGCCCGCGGCCAGGATCGGGCCCCTGGAAGTCTGAAAAAAAATTTTTCACCGACCCCCAAAGTGGTGTTGGGGGGGGCTCACGAAGCCTCCGGAGCGGGAAAAAAAAAACGGAAAAAAGGATCGGGCCCACCCGAGGCAGCGGAGTCAGTAAGGGAAAGGGGACGAGGCGGCCCGGAGCCGGGTGCCCGGAGCCGGGTGCCCGCGGCCAGGATCGGGCCCCTGGAAGTCTGAAAAAAAAATTTTCACCGACCCCCAAAGGGGTGTTGGGGGGGGCTCATGAAGCCTCCGGAGCGAAAAAAAAAAAACGGAAAAAAGGATCGGGCCCACCCGAGGCAGGGGAGTCAGTAAGGGAAAGGGGACGAGGCGGACCGGAGCCGAGTGCCTACGGCCATACCGGACGGAAGGCCCCCGATCCCGTCCGATCTCGGAAGGTAAACCGTCCCGGGCCTGGCTAGTACTTGGATGGGTGACCGCCTGGGAATCCCAGGTGCCGTAGGCAGCTTTTCCCGCTGCGAGCCAGCTCTCTCCTTTTCTGGGGAACAAGGGCAGGGTCGCCCTGCCAGGGGCCCTGGGGCTTAAGTCCCTGCCGGCCACCAGGTCAACCCGGAGCCTGCCCCTCTGCGGCCAGCAGGTCAACCCCATACCGGCAGGGGGTTGACCTGGTGGCCGGGAAGCAGAGCGGCCAGCAGGTCAACCCCATACATTCAGCGGGTTGACCTGGTGGACGGGAAGGAAAGCGGCCAGCAGGTCAACCCCATACTTTCAGCGGGTTGACCTGGTGGCCGGGAAGGAAAGCGGCCAGCAGGTCAACCCCATACATTCAGCGGGTTGACCTGGTGGCCGGGAAGGAAAGCGGCCAGCAGGTCAACCCCATACATTCAGCGGGTTGACCTGGTGGCCGGGAAGGAAAGCGGCCAGCAGGTCAACCCCATACATTCAGCGGGTTGACCTGGTGGCCGGGAAGGAAAGCGGCCAGCAGGTCAACCCCATACATTCAGCGGGTTGACCTGGTGGCCGGGAAGGAAAGCGGCCACCAGGTCAACCCCATACAGGCAGCGGGTTGACCTGGTGGCCCGAAAGCAAACCGGCCACCAGGTCAACCCGGAGCCTGCCCCCGCGGGCAGGGGCCAAGCGGACCCCCCTCCGCCCGGGCTTGCCCTGCTCCGAGCCGGGGCTTAATCCCCGTCCGGCCACCAGGTCAACCCGGAGCCTGCCCCTCTGCGGCCAGCAGGTCAACCCCATGCCGGCAGCGGGTTGACCTGGTGGCCGGGAAGGAAAGCGGCCACCAGGTCAACCCCATACTTTCAGCGGGTTGACCTGGTGGCCGGGAAGGAAAGCGGCCACCAGGTCAACCCCATACTTTCAGCGGGTTGACCTGGTGGCCGGGAAGGAAAGCGGCCAGCAGGTCAACCCCATACATTCAGCGGGTTGACCTGGTGGCCGGGAAGGAAAGCGGCCAGCAGGTCAACCCCATACATTCAGCGGGTTGACCTGGTGGCCGGGAAGGAAAGCGGCCAGCAGGTCAACCCCATACATTCAGCGGGTTGACCTGGTGGCCGGGAAGAAAAGCGGCCAGCAGGTCAACCCCATACATTCAGCGGGTTGACCTGGTGGCCGGGAAGGAAAGCGGCCAGCAGGTCAACCCCATACATTCAGCGGGTTGACCTGGTGGCCGGGAAGGAAAGCGGCCACCAGGTCAACCCCATACAGGCAGCGGGTTGACCTGGTGGCCCGAAAGCAAACCGGCCACCAGGTCAACCCGGAGCCTGCCCCCGCGGGCAGGGGCCGGCATACCCCCGTCCGTCCGGGGTCGCCCTGCCCCGGGCTCCGGGCTTAAGTCCCGAGCGGCCACCAGGTCAACCCGGAGCCTGCCCCCGCGGGCAGGGGCCGGCGGACCCCCGTCCGTCCGGGGTCGCCCTGCCCCGGGCTCCGGGCTTATTCCCCGTCCGGCCACCAGGTCAACCCGGAGCCTGCCCCCGCGGGCAGGGGCCAGGCGGAGCCCCGTCCGTCCGGGGTCGCCCTGCCCCGGGCTCCGGGCTTAATTCCCGTCCGGCCACCAGGTCAACCCGGAGCCTGCCCCCGCGGGCAGGGGCCAGGCGGACCCC
>NC_134261.1:10598178-10600678 GCF_965152275.1 Natator depressus
GCCTACGGCCATACCGGACGGAAGGCCCCCGATCCCGTCCGATCTCGGAAGGTAAACCGTCCCGGGCCTGGCTAGTACTTGGATGGGTGACCGCCTGGGAATCCCAGGTGCCGTAGGCAGCTTTTCCCGCTGCGAGCCAGCTCTCTCCTTTTCTGGGGAACAAGGGCAGGGTCGCCCTGCCAGGGGCCCTGGGGCTTAAGTCCCTGCCGGCCACCAGGTCAACCCGGAGCCTGCCCCTCTGCGGCCAGCAGGTCAACCCCATACCGGCAGGGGGTTGACCTGGTGGCCGGGAAGCAGAGCGGCCAGCAGGTCAACCCCATACATTCAGCGGGTTGACCTGGTGGACGGGAAGGAAAGCGGCCAGCAGGTCAACCCCATACTTTCAGCGGGTTGACCTGGTGGCCGGGAAGGAAAGCGGCCAGCAGGTCAACCCCATACATTCAGCGGGTTGACCTGGTGGCCGGGAAGGAAAGCGGCCAGCAGGTCAACCCCATACATTCAGCGGGTTGACCTGGTGGCCGGGAAGGAAAGCGGCCAGCAGGTCAACCCCATACATTCAGCGGGTTGACCTGGTGGCCGGGAAGGAAAGCGGCCAGCAGGTCAACCCCATACATTCAGCGGGTTGACCTGGTGGCCGGGAAGGAAAGCGGCCACCAGGTCAACCCCATACAGGCAGCGGGTTGACCTGGTGGCCCGAAAGCAAACCGGCCACCAGGTCAACCCGGAGCCTGCCCCCGCGGGCAGGGGCCAAGCGGACCCCCCTCCGCCCGGGCTTGCCCTGCTCCGAGCCGGGGCTTAATCCCCGTCCGGCCACCAGGTCAACCCGGAGCCTGCCCCTCTGCGGCCAGCAGGTCAACCCCATGCCGGCAGCGGGTTGACCTGGTGGCCGGGAAGGAAAGCGGCCACCAGGTCAACCCCATACTTTCAGCGGGTTGACCTGGTGGCCGGGAAGGAAAGCGGCCACCAGGTCAACCCCATACTTTCAGCGGGTTGACCTGGTGGCCGGGAAGGAAAGCGGCCAGCAGGTCAACCCCATACATTCAGCGGGTTGACCTGGTGGCCGGGAAGGAAAGCGGCCAGCAGGTCAACCCCATACATTCAGCGGGTTGACCTGGTGGCCGGGAAGGAAAGCGGCCACCAGGTCAACCCCATACAGGCAGCGGGTTGACCTGGTGGCCCGAAAGCAAACCGGCCACCAGGTCAACCCGGAGCCTGCCCCCGCGGGCAGGGGCCGGCATACCCCCGTCCGTCCGGGGTCGCCCTGCCCCGGGCTCCGGGCTTAAGTCCCGAGCGGCCACCAGGTCAACCCGGAGCCTGCCCCCGCGGGCAGGGGCCGGCGGACCCCCGTCCGTCCGGGGTCGCCCTGCCCCGGGCTCCGGGCTTATTCCCCGTCCGGCCACCAGGTCAACCCGGAGCCTGCCCCCACGGGCAGGGGCCGGCGGAGCCCCGTCCGTCCGGGGTCGCCCTGCCCCGGGCTCCGGGCTTAATTCTCCTCCGGCCACCAGGTCAACCCGGAGCCTGCCCCCGCGGGCAGGGGCCAGGCGGACCCCCGTCCGTCCGGGGTCGCCCTGCCCCGGGCTCCGGGCTTAATTCTCCTCCGGCCACCAGGTCAACCCGGAGCCTGCCCCGCGGGCAGGGGCCGGCGGACCCCCGTCCGTCCGGGGTCGCCCTGCCCCGGGCTCCGGGCTTAATCCCCGTCCGGCCACCAGGTCAACCCGGAGCCTGCCCCCGCGGGCAGGGGCCAGGCGGACCCCCGTCCGTCCGGGGTCGCCCTGCCCCGGGCTCCGGGCTTAATTCTCCTCCGGCCACCAGGTCAACCCGGAGCCTGCCCCCGCGGGCAGGGGCCGGCGGAGCCCCGTCCGTCCGGGGTCGCCCTGCCCCGGGCTCCGGGCTTAATCCCCGTCCGGCCACCAGGTCAACCCCGGAGCCTGCCCCCGCGGGCAGGGGCCGGCGGAGCCCCGTCCGTCCGGGGTCGCCCTGCCCCGGGCTCCGGGCTTAATTCCCGTCCGGCCACCAGGTCAACCCGGAGCCTGCCCCCGCGGGCAGGGGCCAGGCGGACCCCCGTCCGTCCGGGTCGCCCTGCCCCGGGCTCCGGGCTTAATTCCCGTCCGGCCACCAGGTCAACCCGGAGCCTGCCCCCGCGGGCAGGGCCAGGCGGACCCCCGTCCGTCCGGGGTCGCCCTGCCCCGGGCTCCGGGCTTAATTCTCCTCCGGCCACCAGGTCAACCCGGAGCCTGCCCCCGCGGGCAGGGGCCGGCGGAGCCCCGTCCGTCCGGGGTCGCCCTGCCCCGGGCTCCGGGCTTAATCCCCGTCCGGCCACCAGGTCAACCCGGAGCCTGCCCCCGCGGGCAGGGGCCGGCGGAGCCCCGTCCGTCCGGGGTCGCCCTGCCCCGGGCTCCGGGCTTAAGTCCCGAGCGGCACCAGGTCAACCCGGAGCCTGCCCCCGCGGGCAGGGGCCGGCGGAGCCCCGTCCGTCCGGGGTCGCCCTGCCCCGGGCTCC
>NC_134261.1:10613178-10615678 GCF_965152275.1 Natator depressus
AAAAACGGAAAAAAGGATCGGGCCCACCCGAGGCAGCGGAGTCAGTAAGGGAAAGGGGACGAGGCGGCCCGGAGCCGGGTGCCCGGAGCCGGGTGCCCGCGGCCAGGATCGGGCCCCTGGAAGTCTGAAAAAAAAATTTTCACCGACCCCCAAAGGGGTGTTGGGGGGGGCTCATGAAGCCTCCGGAGCGAAAAAAAAAAAACGGAAAAAAGGATCGGGCCCACCCGAGGCAGGGGAGTCAGTAAGGGAAAGGGGACGAGGCGGACCGGAGCCGAGTGCCTACGGCCATACCGGACGGAAGGCCCCCGATCCCGTCCGATCTCGGAAGGTAAACCGTCCCGGGCCTGGCTAGTACTTGGATGGGTGACCGCCTGGGAATCCCAGGTGCCGTAGGCAGCTTTTCCCGCTGCGAGCCAGCTCTCTCCTTTTCTGGGGAACAAGGGCAGGGTCGCCCTGCCAGGGGCCCTGGGGCTTAAGTCCCTGCCGGCCACCAGGTCAACCCGGAGCCTGCCCCTCTGCGGCCAGCAGGTCAACCCCATACCGGCAGGGGGTTGACCTGGTGGCCGGGAAGCAGAGCGGCCAGCAGGTCAACCCCATACATTCAGCGGGTTGACCTGGTGGACGGGAAGGAAAGCGGCCAGCAGGTCAACCCCATACTTTCAGCGGGTTGACCTGGTGGCCGGGAAGGAAAGCGGCCAGCAGGTCAACCCCATACATTCAGCGGGTTGACCTGGTGGCCGGGAAGGAAAGCGGCCAGCAGGTCAACCCCATACATTCAGCGGGTTGACCTGGTGGCCGGGAAGGAAAGCGGCCAGCAGGTCAACCCCATACATTCAGCGGGTTGACCTGGTGGCCGGGAAGGAAAGCGGCCAGCAGGTCAACCCCATACATTCAGCGGGTTGACCTGGTGGCCGGGAAGGAAAGCGGCCACCAGGTCAACCCCATACAGGCAGCGGGTTGACCTGGTGGCCCGAAAGCAAACCGGCCACCAGGTCAACCCGGAGCCTGCCCCCGCGGGCAGGGGCCAAGCGGACCCCCCTCCGCCCGGGCTTGCCCTGCTCCGAGCCGGGGCTTAATCCCCGTCCGGCCACCAGGTCAACCCGGAGCCTGCCCCTCTGCGGCCAGCAGGTCAACCCCATGCCGGCAGCGGGTTGACCTGGTGGCCGGGAAGGAAAGCGGCCACCAGGTCAACCCCATACTTTCAGCGGGTTGACCTGGTGGCCGGGAAGGAAAGCGGCCACCAGGTCAACCCCATACTTTCAGCGGGTTGACCTGGTGGCCGGGAAGGAAAGCGGCCAGCAGGTCAACCCCATACATTCAGCGGGTTGACCTGGTGGCCGGGAAGGAAAGCGGCCAGCAGGTCAACCCCATACATTCAGCGGGTTGACCTGGTGGCCGGGAAGGAAAGCGGCCACCAGGTCAACCCCATACAGGCAGCGGGTTGACCTGGTGGCCCGAAAGCAAACCGGCCACCAGGTCAACCCGGAGCCTGCCCCCGCGGGCAGGGGCCGGCATACCCCCGTCCGTCCGGGGTCGCCCTGCCCCGGGCTCCGGGCTTAAGTCCCGAGCGGCCACCAGGTCAACCCGGAGCCTGCCCCCGCGGGCAGGGGCCGGCGGACCCCCGTCCGTCCGGGGTCGCCCTGCCCCGGGCTCCGGGCTTATTCCCCGTCCGGCCACCAGGTCAACCCGGAGCCTGCCCCCACGGGCAGGGGCCGGCGGAGCCCCGTCCGTCCGGGGTCGCCCTGCCCCGGGCTCCGGGCTTAATTCTCCTCCGGCCACCAGGTCAACCCGGAGCCTGCCCCCGCGGGCAGGGGCCAGGCGGACCCCCGTCCGTCCGGGGTCGCCCTGCCCCGGGCTCCGGGCTTAATTCTCCTCCGGCCACCAGGTCAACCCGGAGCCTGCCCCCGCGGGCAGGGGCCGGCGGACCCCCGTCCGTCCGGGGTCGCCCTGCCCCGGGCTCCGGGCTTAATCCCCGTCCGGCCACCAGGTCAACCCGGAGCCTGCCCCCGCGGGCAGGGGCCAGGCGGACCCCCGTCCGTCCGGGGTCGCCCTGCCCCGGGCTCCGGGCTTAATTCTCCTCCGGCCACCAGGTCAACCCGGAGCCTGCCCCCGCGGGCAGGGGCCGGCGGAGCCCCGTCCGTCCGGGGTCGCCCTGCCCCGGGCTCCGGGCTTAATCCCCGTCCGGCCACCAGGTCAACCCGGAGCCTGCCCCCGCGGGCAGGGGCCGGCGGAGCCCCGTCCGTCCGGGGTCGCCCTGCCCCGGGCTCCGGGCTTAATTCCCGTCCGGCCACCAGGTCAACCCGGAGCCTGCCCCCGCGGGCAGGGGCCAGGCGGACCCCCGTCCGTCCGGGGTCGCCCTGCCCCGGGCTCCGGGCTTAATTCCCGTCCGGCCACCAGGTCAACCCGGAGCCTGCCCCCGCGGGCAGGGGCCAGGCGGACCCCCGTCCGTCCGGGGTCGCCCTGCCCCGGGCTCCGGGCTTAATTCTCCTCCGGCCACCAG
>NC_134261.1:10628178-10630678 GCF_965152275.1 Natator depressus
GCCCCTGGAAGTCTGAAAAATTTTTTTCACCGACCCCCAAAGTGGTATTGGGGGGGGCTCATAAAGCCTCCGGAGCGAAAAAAAAAAAACGGAAAAAAGGATCGGGCCCACCCGAGGCAGGGGAGTCAGTAAGGGAAAGGGGACGAGGCGGCCCGGAGCCGGGTGCCCGGAGCCGGGTGCCCGCGGCCAGGATCGGGCCCCTGGAAGTCTGAAAAAAAATTTTTCACCGACCCCCAAAGTGGTGTTGGGGGGGGCTCACGAAGCCTCCGGAGCGGGAAAAAAAAAACGGAAAAAAGGATCGGGCCCACCCGAGGCAGCGGAGTCAGTAAGGGAAAGGGGACGAGGCGGCCCGGAGCCGGGTGCCCGGAGCCGGGTGCCCGCGGCCAGGATCGGGCCCCTGGAAGTCTGAAAAAAAAATTTTCACCGACCCCCAAAGGGGTGTTGGGGGGGGCTCATGAAGCCTCCGGAGCGAAAAAAAAAAAACGGAAAAAAGGATCGGGCCCACCCGAGGCAGGGGAGTCAGTAAGGGAAAGGGGACGAGGCGGACCGGAGCCGAGTGCCTACGGCCATACCGGACGGAAGGCCCCCGATCCCGTCCGATCTCGGAAGGTAAACCGTCCCGGGCCTGGCTAGTACTTGGATGGGTGACCGCCTGGGAATCCCAGGTGCCGTAGGCAGCTTTTCCCGCTGCGAGCCAGCTCTCTCCTTTTCTGGGGAACAAGGGCAGGGTCGCCCTGCCAGGGGCCCTGGGGCTTAAGTCCCTGCCGGCCACCAGGTCAACCCGGAGCCTGCCCCTCTGCGGCCAGCAGGTCAACCCCATACCGGCAGGGGGTTGACCTGGTGGCCGGGAAGCAGAGCGGCCAGCAGGTCAACCCCATACATTCAGCGGGTTGACCTGGTGGACGGGAAGGAAAGCGGCCAGCAGGTCAACCCCATACTTTCAGCGGGTTGACCTGGTGGCCGGGAAGGAAAGCGGCCAGCAGGTCAACCCCATACATTCAGCGGGTTGACCTGGTGGCCGGGAAGGAAAGCGGCCAGCAGGTCAACCCCATACATTCAGCGGGTTGACCTGGTGGCCGGGAAGGAAAGCGGCCAGCAGGTCAACCCCATACATTCAGCGGGTTGACCTGGTGGCCGGGAAGGAAAGCGGCCAGCAGGTCAACCCCATACATTCAGCGGGTTGACCTGGTGGCCGGGAAGGAAAGCGGCCACCAGGTCAACCCCATACAGGCAGCGGGTTGACCTGGTGGCCCGAAAGCAAACCGGCCACCAGGTCAACCCGGAGCCTGCCCCCGCGGGCAGGGGCCAAGCGGACCCCCCTCCGCCCGGGCTTGCCCTGCTCCGAGCCGGGGCTTAATCCCCGTCCGGCCACCAGGTCAACCCGGAGCCTGCCCCTCTGCGGCCAGCAGGTCAACCCCATGCCGGCAGCGGGTTGACCTGGTGGCCGGGAAGGAAAGCGGCCACCAGGTCAACCCCATACTTTCAGCGGGTTGACCTGGTGGCCGGGAAGGAAAGCGGCCACCAGGTCAACCCCATACTTTCAGCGGGTTGACCTGGTGGCCGGGAAGGAAAGCGGCCAGCAGGTCAACCCCATACATTCAGCGGGTTGACCTGGTGGCCGGGAAGGAAAGCGGCCAGCAGGTCAACCCCATACATTCAGCGGGTTGACCTGGTGGCCGGGAAGGAAAGCGGCCACCAGGTCAACCCCATACAGGCAGCGGGTTGACCTGGTGGCCCGAAAGCAAACCGGCCACCAGGTCAACCCGGAGCCTGCCCCCGCGGGCAGGGGCCGGCATACCCCCGTCCGTCCGGGGTCGCCCTGCCCCGGGCTCCGGGCTTAAGTCCCGAGCGGCCACCAGGTCAACCCGGAGCCTGCCCCCGCGGGCAGGGGCCGGCGGACCCCCGTCCGTCCGGGGTCGCCCTGCCCCGGGCTCCGGGCTTATTCCCCGTCCGGCCACCAGGTCAACCCGGAGCCTGCCCCCACGGGCAGGGGCCGGCGGAGCCCCGTCCGTCCGGGGTCGCCCTGCCCCGGGCTCCGGGCTTAATTCTCCTCCGGCCACCAGGTCAACCCGGAGCCTGCCCCCGCGGGCAGGGGCCAGGCGGACCCCCGTCCGTCCGGGGTCGCCCTGCCCCGGGCTCCGGGCTTAATTCTCCTCCGGCCACCAGGTCAACCCGGAGCCTGCCCCCGCGGGCAGGGGCCGGCGGACCCCCGTCCGTCCGGGGTCGCCCTGCCCCGGGCTCCGGGCTTAATCCCCGTCCGGCCACCAGGTCAACCCGGAGCCTGCCCCCGCGGGCAGGGGCCAGGCGGACCCCCGTCCGTCCGGGGTCGCCCTGCCCCGGGCTCCGGGCTTAATTCTCCTCCGGCCACCAGGTCAACCCGGAGCCTGCCCCCGCGGGCAGGGGCCGGCGGAGCCCCGTCCGTCCGGGGTCGCCCTGCCCCGGGCTCCGGGCTTAATCCCCGTCCGGCCACCAGGTCAACCCGGAGCCTGCCCCCGCGGGC
>NC_134261.1:10643178-10645678 GCF_965152275.1 Natator depressus
ACCTGGTGTCCCGGGGGGACTTAGACTTTTTTTCAGCCTTTTCCTCCGGGTTGACCTGGTGTCCCGGGGGGACTTAGACTTTTTTTCAGCCTTTTCCTCCGGGTTGACCTGGTGTCCCGGGGGGACTTAGACATTTTTTTCAGCCTTTTCCTCCGGGTTGACCTGGTGTCCCGGGGGGACTTAGACTTTTTTTCAGCCTTTTCCTCCGGGTTGACCTGGTGTCCCGGGGGGACTTAGACATTTTTTTCAGCCTTTTCCTCCGGGTTGACCTGGTGTCCCGGGGGGACTTAGACATTTTTTTCAGCCTTTTCCTCCGGGCTGACCTGGTGGCCGAGCGTCTCGCCGTCCGCGGCCGGAGCTAGAGATGCCCCCCCCCCCAGGCCAGCCTGCGAAGCCGCGGCCAGGATCGGGCCCCTGGAAGTCTGACTAAAAATTTTCACCGACCCCAAAAACGGTTAGGGGGGGCCTCATAAAGCCTCCGGAGCGAAAAAAAAAAAACGGAAAAAAGGATCGGGCCCACCCGAGGCAGGGGAGTCAGTAAGGGAAAGGGGACGAGGCGGCCCGGAGCCGGGTGCCCGGAGCCGGGTGCCGGCGGCCAGGATCGGGCCCCTGGAAGTCTGAAAAATTTTTTTCACCGACCCCCAAAGTGGTATTGGGGGGGGCTCATAAAGCCTCCGGAGCGAAAAAAAAAAAAAACGGAAAAAAGGATCGGGCCCACCCGAGGCAGGGGAGTCAGTAAGGGAAAGGGGACGAGGCGGCCCGGAGCCGGGTGCCCGGAGCCGGGTGCCCGCGGCCAGGATCGGGCCCCTGGAAGTCTGAAAAAAATTTTTTCACCGACCCCCAAAGTGGTGTTGGGGGGGGCTCACGAAGCCTCCGGAGCGGAAAAAAAAAACGGAAAAAAGGATCGGGCCCACCCGAGGCAGCGGAGTCAGTAAGGGAAAGGGGACGAGGCGGCCCGGAGCCGGGTGCCCGGAGCCGGGTGCCCGCGGCCAGGATCGGGCCCCTGGAAGTCTGAAAAAAAAATTTTCACCGACCCCCAAAGGGGTGTTGGGGGGGGCTCATGAAGCCTCCGGAGCGAAAAAAAAAAAACGGAAAAAAGGATCGGGCCCACCCGAGGCAGGGGAGTCAGTAAGGGAAAGGGGACGAGGCGGACCGGAGCCGAGTGCCTACGGCCATACCGGACGGAAGGCCCCCGATCCCGTCCGATCTCGGAAGGTAAACCGTCCCGGGCCTGGCTAGTACTTGGATGGGTGACCGCCTGGGAATCCCAGGTGCCGTAGGCAGCTTTTCCCGCTGCGAGCCAGCTCTCTCCTTTTCTGGGGAACAAGGGCAGGGTCGCCCTGCCAGGGGCCCTGGGGCTTAAGTCCCTGCCGGCCACCAGGTCAACCCGGAGCCTGCCCCTCTGCGGCCAGCAGGTCAACCCCATACCGGCAGGGGGTTGACCTGGTGGCCGGGAAGCAGAGCGGCCAGCAGGTCAACCCCATACATTCAGCGGGTTGACCTGGTGGACGGGAAGGAAAGCGGCCAGCAGGTCAACCCCATACTTTCAGCGGGTTGACCTGGTGGCCGGGAAGGAAAGCGGCCAGCAGGTCAACCCCATACATTCAGCGGGTTGACCTGGTGGCCGGGAAGGAAAGCGGCCAGCAGGTCAACCCCATACATTCAGCGGGTTGACCTGGTGGCCGGGAAGGAAAGCGGCCAGCAGGTCAACCCCATACATTCAGCGGGTTGACCTGGTGGCCGGGAAGGAAAGCGGCCAGCAGGTCAACCCCATACATTCAGCGGGTTGACCTGGTGGCCGGGAAGGAAAGCGGCCACCAGGTCAACCCCATACAGGCAGCGGGTTGACCTGGTGGCCCGAAAGCAAACCGGCCACCAGGTCAACCCGGAGCCTGCCCCCGCGGGCAGGGGCCAAGCGGACCCCCCTCCGCCCGGGCTTGCCCTGCTCCGAGCCGGGGCTTAATCCCCGTCCGGCCACCAGGTCAACCCGGAGCCTGCCCCTCTGCGGCCAGCAGGTCAACCCCATGCCGGCAGCGGGTTGACCTGGTGGCCGGGAAGGAAAGCGGCCACCAGGTCAACCCCATACTTTCAGCGGGTTGACCTGGTGGCCGGGAAGGAAAGCGGCCACCAGGTCAACCCCATACTTTCAGCGGGTTGACCTGGTGGCCGGGAAGGAAAGCGGCCAGCAGGTCAACCCCATACATTCAGCGGGTTGACCTGGTGGCCGGGAAGGAAAGCGGCCAGCAGGTCAACCCCATACATTCAGCGGGTTGACCTGGTGGCCGGGAAGGAAAGCGGCCAGCAGGTCAACCCCATACATTCAGCGGGTTGACCTGGTGGCCGGGAAGAAAAGCGGCCAGCAGGTCAACCCCATACATTCAGCGGGTTGACCTGGTGGCCGGGAAGGAAAGCGGCCAGCAGGTCAACCCCATACATTCAGCGGGTTGACCTGGTGGCCGGGAAGGAAAGCGGCCACCAGGTCAACCCCATACAGGCAGCG
>NC_134261.1:10658178-10660678 GCF_965152275.1 Natator depressus
CTCACAAGATCGGGTACAACGCGCAGATTGGTCCCCGAGGCTCATCTCTGGTTCTCACAGGTTCCGAAAAACCTGTTCTCAGAAATCTCCTCGCACCCGTCAAAATGAACTAGTCGAAAAATCCAACCGCCAATTTAGGGGGACCAATCTGAAATCCTATCCGACCTCCTGGTTCTCTCGGTCGGCCGAGGGCACTTTTGGCGACCCCATCCGGACTTCCGTGAGACTGCCGGCCATCAGGTCAACCCGTCACTTTGAATGGGGTTGACCTGATGGCCGAGCAGGGACTTAGACATTTTTTCAGCCTTTTCCTCGGGGTTGACCTGGTGTCCCGGGGGGACTTAGACATTTTTTTCAGCCTTTTCCTCCGGGTTGACCTGGTGTCCCGGGGGGACTTAGACATTTTTTCAGCCTTTTCCTCCGGGTTGACCTGGTGTCCCGGGGGGACTTAGACTTTTTTTCAGCCTTTTCCTCCGGGTTGACCTGGTGTCCCGGGGGGACTTAGACTTTTTTTCAGCCTTTTCCTCCGGGTTGACCTGGTGTCCCGGGGGGACTTAGACATTTTTTTCAGCCTTTTCCTCCGGGTTGACCTGGTGTCCCGGGGGGACTTAGACTTTTTTTCAGCCTTTTCCTCCGGGTTGACCTGGTGTCCCGGGGGGACTTAGACTTTTTTTCAGCCTTTTCCTCCGGGTTGACCTGGTGTCCCGGGGGGACTTAGACTTTTTTTCAGCCTTTTCCTCCGGGTTGACCTGGTGTCCCGGGGGGACTTAGACTTTTTTTCAGCCTTTTCCTCCGGGTTGACCTGGTGTCCCGGGGGGACTTAGACATTTTTTTCAGCCTTTTCCTCCGGGTTGACCTGGTGTCCCGGGGGGACTTAGACTTTTTTTCAGCCTTTTCCTCCGGGTTGACCTGGTGTCCCGGGGGGACTTAGACATTTTTTTCAGCCTTTTCCTCCGGGCTGACCTGGTGGCCGAGCGTCTCGCCGTCCGCGGCCGGAGCTAGAGATGCCCCCCCCCCCAGGCCAGCCTGCGAAGCCGCGGCCAGGATCGGGCCCCTGGAAGTCTGACTAAAAATTTTCACCGACCCCAAAAACGGTTAGGGGGGGCCTCATAAAGCCTCCGGAGCGAAAAAAAAAAAACGGAAAAAAGGATCGGGCCCACCCGAGGCAGGGGAGTCAGTAAGGGAAAGGGGACGAGGCGGCCCGGAGCCGGGTGCCCGGAGCCGGGTGCCGGCGGCCAGGATCGGGCCCCTGGAAGTCTGAAAAATTTTTTTCACCGACCCCCAAAGTGGTATTGGGGGGGGCTCATAAAGCCTCCGGAGCGAAAAAAAAAAAAAACGGAAAAAAGGATCGGGCCCACCCGAGGCAGGGGAGTCAGTAAGGGAAAGGGGACGAGGCGGCCCGGAGCCGGGTGCCCGGAGCCGGGTGCCCGCGGCCAGGATCGGGCCCCTGGAAGTCTGAAAAAAATTTTTTCACCGACCCCCAAAGTGGTGTTGGGGGGGGCTCACGAAGCCTCCGGAGCGGAAAAAAAAAACGGAAAAAAGGATCGGGCCCACCCGAGGCAGCGGAGTCAGTAAGGGAAAGGGGACGAGGCGGCCCGGAGCCGGGTGCCCGGAGCCGGGTGCCCGCGGCCAGGATCGGGCCCCTGGAAGTCTGAAAAAAAAATTTTCACCGACCCCCAAAGGGGTGTTGGGGGGGGCTCATGAAGCCTCCGGAGCGAAAAAAAAAAAACGGAAAAAAGGATCGGGCCCACCCGAGGCAGGGGAGTCAGTAAGGGAAAGGGGACGAGGCGGACCGGAGCCGAGTGCCTACGGCCATACCGGACGGAAGGCCCCCGATCCCGTCCGATCTCGGAAGGTAAACCGTCCCGGGCCTGGCTAGTACTTGGATGGGTGACCGCCTGGGAATCCCAGGTGCCGTAGGCAGCTTTTCCCGCTGCGAGCCAGCTCTCTCCTTTTCTGGGGAACAAGGGCAGGGTCGCCCTGCCAGGGGCCCTGGGGCTTAAGTCCCTGCCGGCCACCAGGTCAACCCGGAGCCTGCCCCTCTGCGGCCAGCAGGTCAACCCCATACCGGCAGGGGGTTGACCTGGTGGCCGGGAAGCAGAGCGGCCAGCAGGTCAACCCCATACATTCAGCGGGTTGACCTGGTGGACGGGAAGGAAAGCGGCCAGCAGGTCAACCCCATACTTTCAGCGGGTTGACCTGGTGGCCGGGAAGGAAAGCGGCCAGCAGGTCAACCCCATACATTCAGCGGGTTGACCTGGTGGCCGGGAAGGAAAGCGGCCAGCAGGTCAACCCCATACATTCAGCGGGTTGACCTGGTGGCCGGGAAGGAAAGCGGCCAGCAGGTCAACCCCATACATTCAGCGGGTTGACCTGGTGGCCGGGAAGGAAAGCGGCCAGCAGGTCAACCCCATACATTCAGCGGGTTGACCTGGTGGCCGGGAAGGAAAGCGGCCACCAGGTCAACCCCATACAGGCAGCGGGTTGACCTGGTGGCCCG
>NC_134261.1:10673178-10678178 GCF_965152275.1 Natator depressus
GGGGTTACTGAGGCTCCAGCGAGAGGGCGGTACGTGGGTCCCACCGACAGCCGACGGAGGCTCCAGCACCCGGGGCCCGCGCCCCGGAGCGTGCCTGGAGAAGGACCGTCGGGCACGGCGGGGGACCGCAGCGCGCCCCTGCTCGCTCTCGCGACGTGTTTGGCCCTGCCGAGCCTCGCGGCTCCCTGGGTTTTCGGACCCCTGGGTGGGCTGCCGGAGCCGCTCGACCTCGCAGGGCGGAGATCTCGGCCGGCTGGCCCCACGGCGCGGAGGGCCGGGCACGCGCCCGGGCCCCCCCCCAAAGGAGGAAAGTCCCAATCGGCCCCAGGATCCGGGGACGCGAAGAGGAAGAGGGACCCGATCCGCCTGAACGCCAGACGCCCCCTGCGGTCGGGGGCGCCGGCCCGCGAAGGACCCTTCCCGTCGCGAACGTGAGCGCCACATCGATCGGAAGGCGAGAGAGGAGCGGGCCCCCCCTCCCTCCGGGGGGCGCCGACAGTCGGAGTTCGCATCCCGGCCACCGGGCCTGCACCGGGGGTGCGAGGGGACGACGGGGTCCCCGGAGGAAAAGAGCCGGAAAAGGGGGGGCTCGGGGGGGCCGGGGGCCGCCCCACCTGCCAACGTGCCCCTGTCCCCCCTCACAAGATCGGGTACAACGCGCAGATTGGTCCCCGAGGCTCATCTCTGGTTCTCACAGGTTCCGAAAAACCTGTTCTCAGAAATCTCCTCGCACCCGTCAAAATGAACTAGTCGAAAAATCCAACCGCCAATTTAGGGGGACCAATCTGAAATCCTATCCGACCTCCTGGTTCTCTCGGTCGGCCGAGGGCACTTTTGGCGACCCCATCCGGACTTCCGTGAGACTGCCGGCCATCAGGTCAACCCGTCACTTTGAATGGGGTTGACCTGATGGCCGAGCAGGGACTTAGACATTTTTTCAGCCTTTTCCTCGGGGTTGACCTGGTGTCCCGGGGGGACTTAGACATTTTTTTCAGCCTTTTCCTCCGGGTTGACCTGGTGTCCCGGGGGGACTTAGACATTTTTTCAGCCTTTTCCTCCGGGTTGACCTGGTGTCCCGGGGGGACTTAGACTTTTTTTCAGCCTTTTCCTCCGGGTTGACCTGGTGTCCCGGGGGGACTTAGACTTTTTTTCAGCCTTTTCCTCCGGGTTGACCTGGTGTCCCGGGGGGACTTAGACATTTTTTTCAGCCTTTTCCTCCGGGTTGACCTGGTGTCCCGGGGGGACTTAGACTTTTTTTCAGCCTTTTCCTCCGGGTTGACCTGGTGTCCCGGGGGGACTTAGACTTTTTTTCAGCCTTTTCCTCCGGGTTGACCTGGTGTCCCGGGGGGACTTAGACTTTTTTTCAGCCTTTTCCTCCGGGTTGACCTGGTGTCCCGGGGGGACTTAGACTTTTTTTCAGCCTTTTCCTCCGGGTTGACCTGGTGTCCCGGGGGGACTTAGACATTTTTTTCAGCCTTTTCCTCCGGGTTGACCTGGTGTCCCGGGGGGACTTAGACTTTTTTTCAGCCTTTTCCTCCAGGTTGACCTGGTGTCCCGGGGGGACTTAGACATTTTTTTCAGCCTTTTCCTCCGGGTTGACCTGGTGTCCCGGGGGGACTTAGACATTTTTTTCAGCCTTTTCCTCCGGGCTGACCTGGTGGCCGAGCGTCTCGCCGTCCGCGGCCGGAGCTAGAGATGCCCCCCCCCCCAGGCCAGCCTGCGAAGCCGCGGCCAGGATCGGGCCCCTGGAAGTCTGACTAAAAATTTTCACCGACCCCAAAAACGGTTAGGGGGGGCCTCATAAAGCCTCCGGAGCGAAAAAAAAAAAACGGAAAAAAGGATCGGGCCCACCCGAGGCAGGGGAGTCAGTAAGGGAAAGGGGACGAGGCGGCCCGGAGCCGGGTGCCCGGAGCCGGGTGCCGGCGGCCAGGATCGGGCCCCTGGAAGTCTGAAAAATTTTTTTCACCGACCCCCAAAGTGGTATTGGGGGGGCCTCATAAAGCCTCCGGAGCGAAAAAAAAAAAACGGAAAAAAGGATCGGGCCCACCCGAGGCAGGGGAGTCAGTAAGGGAAAGGGGACGAGGCGGCCCGGAGCCGGGTGCCCGGAGCCGGGTGCCCGCGGCCAGGATCGGGCCCCTGGAAGTCTGAAAAAAAAATTTTCACCGACCCCCAAAGGGGTGTTGGGGGGGGGCTCATGAAGCCTCCGGAGCGAAAAAAAAAAACGGAAAAAAGGATCGGGCCCACCCGAGGCAGGGGAGTCAGTAAGGGAAAGGGGACGAGGCGGACCGGAGCCGAGTGCCTACGGCCATACCGGACGGAAGGCCCCCGATCCCGTCCGATCTCGGAAGGTAAACCGTCCCGGGCCTGGCTAGTACTTGGATGGGTGACCGCCTGGGAATCCCAGGTGCCGTAGGCAGCTTTTCCCGCTGCGAGCCAGCTCTCTCCTTTTCTGGGGAACAAGGGCAGGGTCGCCCTGCCAGGGGCCCTGGGGCTGAAGTCCCTGCCGGCCACCAGGTCAACCCGGAGCCTGCCCCTCTGCGGCCAGCAGGTCAACCCCATACCGGCAGGGGGTTGACCTGGTGGCCGGGAAGCAGAGCGGCCAGCAGGTCAACCCCATACATTCAGCGGGTTGACCTGGTGGACGGGAAGGAAAGCGGCCAGCAGGTCAACCCCATACTTTCAGCGGGTTGACCTGGTGGCCGGGAAGGAAAGCGGCCAGCAGGTCAACCCCATACATTCAGCGGGTTGACCTGGTGGCCGGGAAGGAAAGCGGCCAGCAGGTCAACCCCATACATTCAGCGGGTTGACCTGGTGGCCGGGAAGGAAAGCGGCCAGCAGGTCAACCCCATACATTCAGCGGGTTGACCTGGTGGCCGGGAAGGAAAGCGGCCAGCAGGTCAACCCCATACATTCAGCGGGTTGACCTGGTGGCCGGGAAGGAAAGCGGCCAGCAGGTCAACCCCATACATTCAGCGGGTTGACCTGGTGGCCCGAAAGCAAACCGGCCACCAGGTCAACCCGGAGCCTGCCCCCGCGGGCAGGGGCCAAGCGGACCCCCCTCCGCCCGGGCTTGCCCTGCTCCGAGCCGGGGCTTAATCCCCGTCCGGCCACCAGGTCAACCCGGAGCCTGCCCCTCTGCGGCCAGCAGGTCAACCCCATGCCGGCAGCGGGTTGACCTGGTGGCCGGGAAGGAAAGCGGCCACCAGGTCAACCCCATACTTTCAGCGGGTTGACCTGGTGGCCGGGAAGGAAAGCGGCCACCAGGTCAACCCCATACTTTCAGCGGGTTGACCTGGTGGCCGGGAAGGAAAGCGGCCAGCAGGTCAACCCCATACATTCAGCGGGTTGACCTGGTGGCCGGGAAGGAAAGCGGCCAGCAGGTCAACCCCATACATTCAGCGGGTTGACCTGGTGGCCGGGAAGGAAAGCGGCCAGCAGGTCAACCCCATACATTCAGCGGGTTGACCTGGTGGCCGGGAAGGAAAGCGGCCAGCAGGTCAACCCCATACATTCAGCGGGTTGACCTGGTGGCCGGGAAGGAAAGCGGCCAGCAGGTCAACCCCATACATTCAGCGGGTTGACCTGGTGGCCGGGAAGGAAAGCGGCCAGCAGGTCAACCCCATACATTCAGCGGGTTGACCTGGTGGCCGGGAAGAAAAGCGGCCAGCAGGTCAACCCCATACATTCAGCGGGTTGACCTGGTGGCCGGGAAGGAAAGCGGCCAGCAGGTCAACCCCATACATTCAGCGGGTTGACCTGGTGGCCGGGAAGGAAAGCGGCCAGCAGGTCAACCCCATACATTCAGCGGGTTGACCTGGTGGCCGGGAAGAAAAGCGGCCAGCAGGTCAACCCCATACATTCAGCGGGTTGACCTGGTGGCCGGGAAGGAAAGCGGCCAGCAGGTCAACCCCATACATTCAGCGGGTTGACCTGGTGGCCGGGAAGGAAAGCGGCCACCAGGTCAACCCCATACAGGCAGCGGGTTGACCTGGTGGCCCGAAAGCAAACCGGCCACCAGGTCAACCCGGAGCCTGCCCCCGCGGGCAGGGGCCGGCATACCCCCGTCCGTCCGGGGTCGCCCTGCCCCGGGCTCCGGGCTTAAGTCCCGAGCGGCCACCAGGTCAACCCGGAGCCTGCCCCCGCGGGCAGGGGCCGGCGGACCCCCGTCCGTCCGGGGTCGCCCTGCCCCGGGCTCCGGGCTTATTCCCCGTCCGGCCACCAGGTCAACCCGGAGCCTGCCCCCGCGGGCAGGGGCCAGGCGGAGCCCCGTCCGTCCGGGGTCGCCCTGCCCCGGGCTCCGGGCTTAAGTCCCGAGCGGCCACCAGGTCAACCCGGAGCCAGCCCCCGCGGGCAGGGGCCGGCGGAGCCCCGTCCGTCCGGGGTCGCCCTGCCCCGGGCTCCGGGCTTAATTCCCGTCCGGCCACCAGGTCAACCCGGAGCCTGCCCCCGCGGGCAGGGGCCAGGCGGACCTCCGTCTGTCCGGGGTCGCCCTGCCCCGGGCTCCGGGCTTAATTCTCCTCCGGCCACCAGGTCAACCCGGAGCCTGCCCCCGCGGGCAGGGGCCAGGCGGACCCCCGTCCGTCCGGGGTCGCCCTGCCCCGGGCTCCGGGCTTAATTCTCCTCCGGCCACCAGGTCAACCCGGAGCCTGCCCCCGCGGGCAGGGGCCGGCGGAGCCCCGTCCGTCCGGGGTCGCCCTGCCCCGGGCTCCGGGCTTAATTCCCGTCCGGCCACCAGGTCAACCCGGAGCCTGCCCCCGCGGGCAGGGGCCAGGCGGACCCCCGTCTGTCCGGGGTCGCCCTGCCCCGGGCTCCGGGCTTAATTCTCCTCCGGCCACCAGGTCAACCCGGAGCCTGCCCCCGCGGGCAGGGGCCAGGCGGACCCCCGTCCGTCCGGGGTCGCCCTGCCCCGGGCTCCGGGCTTAATTCTCCTCCGGCCACCAGGTCAACCCGGAGCCTGCCCCCGCGGGCAGGGGCCGGCATACCCCCGTCCGTCCGGGGTC
>NC_134261.1:10690678-10693178 GCF_965152275.1 Natator depressus
CCCGGAGCCGGGTGCCCGGAGCCGGGTGCCCGCGGCCAGGATCGGGCCCCTGGAAGTCTGAAAAAAAAATTTTCACCGACCCCCAAAGGGGTGTTGGGGGGGGGCTCATGAAGCCTCCGGAGCGAAAAAAAAAAACGGAAAAAAGGATCGGGCCCACCCGAGGCAGGGGAGTCAGTAAGGGAAAGGGGACGAGGCGGACCGGAGCCGAGTGCCTACGGCCATACCGGACGGAAGGCCCCCGATCCCGTCCGATCTCGGAAGGTAAACCGTCCCGGGCCTGGCTAGTACTTGGATGGGTGACCGCCTGGGAATCCCAGGTGCCGTAGGCAGCTTTTCCCGCTGCGAGCCAGCTCTCTCCTTTTCTGGGGAACAAGGGCAGGGTCGCCCTGCCAGGGGCCCTGGGGCTGAAGTCCCTGCCGGCCACCAGGTCAACCCGGAGCCTGCCCCTCTGCGGCCAGCAGGTCAACCCCATACCGGCAGGGGGTTGACCTGGTGGCCGGGAAGCAGAGCGGCCAGCAGGTCAACCCCATACATTCAGCGGGTTGACCTGGTGGACGGGAAGGAAAGCGGCCAGCAGGTCAACCCCATACTTTCAGCGGGTTGACCTGGTGGCCGGGAAGGAAAGCGGCCAGCAGGTCAACCCCATACATTCAGCGGGTTGACCTGGTGGCCGGGAAGGAAAGCGGCCAGCAGGTCAACCCCATACATTCAGCGGGTTGACCTGGTGGCCGGGAAGGAAAGCGGCCAGCAGGTCAACCCCATACATTCAGCGGGTTGACCTGGTGGCCGGGAAGGAAAGCGGCCAGCAGGTCAACCCCATACATTCAGCGGGTTGACCTGGTGGCCGGGAAGGAAAGCGGCCAGCAGGTCAACCCCATACATTCAGCGGGTTGACCTGGTGGCCCGAAAGCAAACCGGCCACCAGGTCAACCCGGAGCCTGCCCCCGCGGGCAGGGGCCAAGCGGACCCCCCTCCGCCCGGGCTTGCCCTGCTCCGAGCCGGGGCTTAATCCCCGTCCGGCCACCAGGTCAACCCGGAGCCTGCCCCTCTGCGGCCAGCAGGTCAACCCCATGCCGGCAGCGGGTTGACCTGGTGGCCGGGAAGGAAAGCGGCCACCAGGTCAACCCCATACTTTCAGCGGGTTGACCTGGTGGCCGGGAAGGAAAGCGGCCACCAGGTCAACCCCATACTTTCAGCGGGTTGACCTGGTGGCCGGGAAGGAAAGCGGCCAGCAGGTCAACCCCATACATTCAGCGGGTTGACCTGGTGGCCGGGAAGGAAAGCGGCCAGCAGGTCAACCCCATACATTCAGCGGGTTGACCTGGTGGCCGGGAAGGAAAGCGGCCAGCAGGTCAACCCCATACATTCAGCGGGTTGACCTGGTGGCCGGGAAGGAAAGCGGCCAGCAGGTCAACCCCATACATTCAGCGGGTTGACCTGGTGGCCGGGAAGGAAAGCGGCCAGCAGGTCAACCCCATACATTCAGCGGGTTGACCTGGTGGCCGGGAAGAAAAGCGGCCAGCAGGTCAACCCCATACATTCAGCGGGTTGACCTGGTGGCCGGGAAGGAAAGCGGCCAGCAGGTCAACCCCATACATTCAGCGGGTTGACCTGGTGGCCGGGAAGGAAAGCGGCCAGCAGGTCAACCCCATACATTCAGCGGGTTGACCTGGTGGCCGGGAAGAAAAGCGGCCAGCAGGTCAACCCCATACATTCAGCGGGTTGACCTGGTGGCCGGGAAGGAAAGCGGCCAGCAGGTCAACCCCATACATTCAGCGGGTTGACCTGGTGGCCGGGAAGGAAAGCGGCCACCAGGTCAACCCCATACAGGCAGCGGGTTGACCTGGTGGCCCGAAAGCAAACCGGCCACCAGGTCAACCCGGAGCCTGCACCCGCGGGCAGGGGCCGGCATACCCCCGTCCGTCCGGGGTCGCCCTGCCCCGGGCTCCGGGCTTAAGTCCCGAGCGGCCACCAGGTCAACCCGGAGCCTGCCCCCGCGGGCAGGGGCCGGCGGACCCCCGTCCGTCCGGGGTCGCCCTGCCCCGGGCTCCGGGCTTATTCCCCGTCCGGCCACCAGGTCAACCCGGAGCCTGCCCCCGCGGGCAGGGGCCAGGCGGAGCCCCGTCCGTCCGGGGTCGCCCTGCCCCGGGCTCCGGGCTTAAGTCCCGAGCGGCCACCAGGTCAACCCGGAGCCAGCCCCCGCGGGCAGGGGCCGGCGGAGCCCCGTCCGTCCGGGGTCGCCCTGCCCCGGGCTCCGGGCTTAATTCCCGTCCGGCCACCAGGTCAACCCGGAGCCTGCCCCCGCGGGCAGGGGCCAGGCGGACCCCCGTCCGTCCGGGGTCGCCCTGCCCCGGGCTCCGGGCTTAATTCTCCTCCGGCCACCAGGTCAACCCGGAGCCTGCCCCCGCGGGCAGGGGCCAGGCGGAGCCCCGTCCGTCCGGGGCCGCCCTGCCCCGGGCTCCGGGCTTAAGTCCCGAGCGGCCACCAGGTCAACCCGGAG
>NC_134261.1:10705678-10708178 GCF_965152275.1 Natator depressus
ATCGGGCCCACCCGAGGCAGCGGAGTCAGTAAGGGAAAGGGGACGAGGCGGCCCGGAGCCGGGTGCCCGGAGCCGGGTGCCCGCGGCCAGGATCGGGCCCCTGGAAGTCTGAAAAAAAAATTTTCACCGACCCCCAAAGGGGTGTTGGGGGGGGGCTCATGAAGCCTCCGGAGCGAAAAAAAAAAACGGAAAAAAGGATCGGGCCCACCCGAGGCAGGGGAGTCAGTAAGGGAAAGGGGACGAGGCGGACCGGAGCCGAGTGCCTACGGCCATACCGGACGGAAGGCCCCCGATCCCGTCCGATCTCGGAAGGTAAACCGTCCCGGGCCTGGCTAGTACTTGGATGGGTGACCGCCTGGGAATCCCAGGTGCCGTAGGCAGCTTTTCCCGCTGCGAGCCAGCTCTCTCCTTTTCTGGGGAACAAGGGCAGGGTCGCCCTGCCAGGGGCCCTGGGGCTGAAGTCCCTGCCGGCCACCAGGTCAACCCGGAGCCTGCCCCTCTGCGGCCAGCAGGTCAACCCCATACCGGCAGGGGGTTGACCTGGTGGCCGGGAAGCAGAGCGGCCAGCAGGTCAACCCCATACATTCAGCGGGTTGACCTGGTGGACGGGAAGGAAAGCGGCCAGCAGGTCAACCCCATACTTTCAGCGGGTTGACCTGGTGGCCGGGAAGGAAAGCGGCCAGCAGGTCAACCCCATACATTCAGCGGGTTGACCTGGTGGCCGGGAAGGAAAGCGGCCAGCAGGTCAACCCCATACATTCAGCGGGTTGACCTGGTGGCCGGGAAGGAAAGCGGCCAGCAGGTCAACCCCATACATTCAGCGGGTTGACCTGGTGGCCGGGAAGGAAAGCGGCCAGCAGGTCAACCCCATACATTCAGCGGGTTGACCTGGTGGCCGGGAAGGAAAGCGGCCAGCAGGTCAACCCCATACATTCAGCGGGTTGACCTGGTGGCCCGAAAGCAAACCGGCCACCAGGTCAACCCGGAGCCTGCCCCCGCGGGCAGGGGCCAAGCGGACCCCCCTCCGCCCGGGCTTGCCCTGCTCCGAGCCGGGGCTTAATCCCCGTCCGGCCACCAGGTCAACCCGGAGCCTGCCCCTCTGCGGCCAGCAGGTCAACCCCATGCCGGCAGCGGGTTGACCTGGTGGCCGGGAAGGAAAGCGGCCACCAGGTCAACCCCATACTTTCAGCGGGTTGACCTGGTGGCCGGGAAGGAAAGCGGCCACCAGGTCAACCCCATACTTTCAGCGGGTTGACCTGGTGGCCGGGAAGGAAAGCGGCCAGCAGGTCAACCCCATACATTCAGCGGGTTGACCTGGTGGCCGGGAAGGAAAGCGGCCAGCAGGTCAACCCCATACATTCAGCGGGTTGACCTGGTGGCCGGGAAGGAAAGCGGCCAGCAGGTCAACCCCATACATTCAGCGGGTTGACCTGGTGGCCGGGAAGGAAAGCGGCCAGCAGGTCAACCCCATACATTCAGCGGGTTGACCTGGTGGCCGGGAAGGAAAGCGGCCAGCAGGTCAACCCCATACATTCAGCGGGTTGACCTGGTGGCCGGGAAGGAAAGCGGCCAGCAGGTCAACCCCATACATTCAGCGGGTTGACCTGGTGGCCGGGAAGGAAAGCGGCCAGCAGGTCAACCCCATACATTCAGCGGGTTGACCTGGTGGCCGGGAAGAAAAGCGGCCAGCAGGTCAACCCCATACATTCAGCGGGTTGACCTGGTGGCCGGGAAGGAAAGCGGCCAGCAGGTCAACCCCATACATTCAGCGGGTTGACCTGGTGGCCGGGAAGGAAAGCGGCCAGCAGGTCAACCCCATACATTCAGCGGGTTGACCTGGTGGCCGGGAAGAAAAGCGGCCAGCAGGTCAACCCCATACATTCAGCGGGTTGACCTGGTGGCCGGGAAGGAAAGCGGCCAGCAGGTCAACCCCATACATTCAGCGGGTTGACCTGGTGGCCGGGAAGGAAAGCGGCCACCAGGTCAACCCCATACAGGCAGCGGGTTGACCTGGTGGCCCGAAAGCAAACCGGCCACCAGGTCAACCCGGAGCCTGCCCCCGCGGGCAGGGGCCGGCATACCCCCGTCCGTCCGGGGTCGCCCTGCCCCGGGCTCCGGGCTTAAGTCCCGAGCGGCCACCAGGTCAACCCGGAGCCTGCCCCCGCGGGCAGGGGCCGGCGGACCCCCGTCCGTCCGGGGTCGCCCTGCCCCGGGCTCCGGGCTTATTCCCCGTCCGGCCACCAGGTCAACCCGGAGCCTGCCCCCGCGGGCAGGGGCCAGGCGGAGCCCCGTCCGTCCGGGGTCGCCCTGCCCCGGGCTCCGGGCTTAAGTCCCGAGCGGCCACCAGGTCAACCCGGAGCCAGCCCCCGCGGGCAGGGGCCGGCGGAGCCCCGTCCGTCCGGGGTCGCCCTGCCCCGGGCTCCGGGCTTAATTCCCGTCCGGCCACCAGGTCAACCCGGAGCCTGCCCCCGCGGGCAGGGGCCAGGCGGACCCCCGTCCG
>NC_134261.1:10720678-10723178 GCF_965152275.1 Natator depressus
GGACTTAGACTTTTTTTCAGCCTTTTCCTCCGGGTTGACCTGGTGTCCCGGGGGGACTTAGACATTTTTTTCAGCCTTTTCCTCCGGGTTGACCTGGTGTCCCGGGGGGACTTAGACTTTTTTTCAGCCTTTTCCTCCGGGTTGACCTGGTGTCCCGGGGGGACTTAGACTTTTTTTCAGCCTTTTCCTCCGGGTTGACCTGGTGTCCCGGGGGGACTTAGACTTTTTTTCAGCCTTTTCCTCCGGGTTGACCTGGTGTCCCGGGGGGACTTAGACTTTTTTTCAGCCTTTTCCTCCGGGTTGACCTGGTGTCCCGGGGGGACTTAGACATTTTTTTCAGCCTTTTCCTCCGGGTTGACCTGGTGTCCCGGGGGGACTTAGACTTTTTTTCAGCCTTTTCCTCCGGGTTGACCTGGTGTCCCGGGGGGACTTAGACATTTTTTTCAGCCTTTTCCTCCGGGTTGACCTGGTGTCCCGGGGGGACTTAGACATTTTTTTCAGCCTTTTCCTCCGGGCTGACCTGGTGGCCGAGCGTCTCGCCGTCCGCGGCCGGAGCTAGAGATGCCCCCCCCCCCCCAGGCCAGCCTGCGAAGCCGCGGCCAGGATCGGGCCCCTGGAAGTCTGACTAAAAATTTTCACCGACCCCAAAAACGGTTAGGGGGGGCCTCATAAAGCCTCCGGAGCGAAAAAAAAAAAAACGGAAAAAAGGATCGGGCCCACCCGAGGCAGGGGAGTCAGTAAGGGAAAGGGGACGAGGCGGCCCGGAGCCGGGTGCCCGGAGCCGGGTGCCGGCGGCCAGGATCGGGCCCCTGGAAGTCTGAAAAATTTTTTTCACCGACCCCCAAAGTGGTATTGGGGGGGGCTCATAAAGCCTCCGGAGCGAAAAAAAAAAAAAACGGAAAAAAGGATCGGGCCCACCCGAGGCAGGGGAGTCAGTAAGGGAAAGGGGACGAGGCGGCCCGGAGCCGGGTGCCCGGAGCCGGGTGCCCGCGGCCAGGATCGGGCCCCTGGAAGTCTGAAAAAAAATTTTTCACCGACCCCCAAAGTGGTGTTGGGGGGGGCTCACGAAGCCTCCGGAGCGGAAAAAAAAAAACGGAAAAAAGGATCGGGCCCACCCGAGGCAGCGGAGTCAGTAAGGGAAAGGGGACGAGGCGGCCCGGAGCCGGGTGCCCGGAGCCGGGTGCCCGCGGCCAGGATCGGGCCCCTGGAAGTCTGAAAAAAAAATTTTCACCGACCCCCAAAGGGGTGTTGGGGGGGGGCTCATGAAGCCTCCGGAGCGAAAAAAAAAAACGGAAAAAAGGATCGGGCCCACCCGAGGCAGGGGAGTCAGTAAGGGAAAGGGGACGAGGCGGACCGGAGCCGAGTGCCTACGGCCATACCGGACGGAAGGCCCCCGATCCCGTCCGATCTCGGAAGGTAAACCGTCCCGGGCCTGGCTAGTACTTGGATGGGTGACCGCCTGGGAATCCCAGGTGCCGTAGGCAGCTTTTCCCGCTGCGAGCCAGCTCTCTCCTTTTCTGGGGAACAAGGGCAGGGTCGCCCTGCCAGGGGCCCTGGGGCTGAAGTCCCTGCCGGCCACCAGGTCAACCCGGAGCCTGCCCCTCTGCGGCCAGCAGGTCAACCCCATACCGGCAGGGGGTTGACCTGGTGGCCGGGAAGCAGAGCGGCCAGCAGGTCAACCCCATACATTCAGCGGGTTGACCTGGTGGACGGGAAGGAAAGCGGCCAGCAGGTCAACCCCATACTTTCAGCGGGTTGACCTGGTGGCCGGGAAGGAAAGCGGCCAGCAGGTCAACCCCATACATTCAGCGGGTTGACCTGGTGGCCGGGAAGGAAAGCGGCCAGCAGGTCAACCCCATACATTCAGCGGGTTGACCTGGTGGCCGGGAAGGAAAGCGGCCAGCAGGTCAACCCCATACATTCAGCGGGTTGACCTGGTGGCCGGGAAGGAAAGCGGCCAGCAGGTCAACCCCATACATTCAGCGGGTTGACCTGGTGGCCGGGAAGGAAAGCGGCCAGCAGGTCAACCCCATACATTCAGCGGGTTGACCTGGTGGCCCGAAAGCAAACCGGCCACCAGGTCAACCCGGAGCCTGCCCCCGCGGGCAGGGGCCAAGCGGACCCCCCTCCGCCCGGGCTTGCCCTGCTCCGAGCCGGGGCTTAATCCCCGTCCGGCCACCAGGTCAACCCGGAGCCTGCCCCTCTGCGGCCAGCAGGTCAACCCCATGCCGGCAGCGGGTTGACCTGGTGGCCGGGAAGGAAAGCGGCCACCAGGTCAACCCCATACTTTCAGCGGGTTGACCTGGTGGCCGGGAAGGAAAGCGGCCACCAGGTCAACCCCATACTTTCAGCGGGTTGACCTGGTGGCCGGGAAGGAAAGCGGCCAGCAGGTCAACCCCATACATTCAGCGGGTTGACCTGGTGGCCGGGAAGGAAAGCGGCCAGCAGGTCAACCCCATACATTCAGCGGGTTGACCTGGTGGCCGGGAAGGAAAGCGGC